>NC_092374.1:98090844-98240844 GCF_030028105.1 Mobula birostris
GAGGGACACTGTCGGTACGGGAGTACGTACTGAGGGACAGTGTGCAGTACAGGGGTACGTACTGAGGGAGACTGTGGGGTGCGGGAGTACATACTGAGGGACACTGTTGGTACGAGAGTACGTAATGAGGGACAGTGTGGGGTACTGGGGTACGGGGGTATGTACTGAGGGGCAGTGTGGGGTGGGGGAGTATGTATTGAGGGAGACAATGGGGTGTGGGAGTACGTACTGAAGGAGACTATGGGGTGTGGGACTACGTACTGAGGGACACTGTGGTGTGAGGGAGTACGCACTGAGGGAGACTATGGGGTGTGGGAATACGTACTGAGGGACAGTGTGGGGTACGGGAGTATGTACTGAGGGACAGTGTGGGATGCAAGAGTACATACTGAGGGACACTGTGGGTACGGGAGTATGTACTGAGGGACAGTGTGCGGTACGGGGGTACGTACTGAGGGAGACTGTGGGGTGCAGGAGTACGTACTGAGGGACACTGTTGGTACGAGAGTACGTAATGAGGCACAGTCTGGGGTGCGGGAGTACGTACTGAGGGACAGTGTGGGGTACGGCGGTACGTACTGAGGGAGACTATGTGGTGTGGAAGTACGTACTGAGGGAGAATGTGGGGTGTGGGAGTACGTACTGAGGGACACTGTGGGATGCGGGAATACGTAGAGAGGGTCAGTGAGGGGTACGGGGATATGTACTGAGGGACACTGTGAGGTGTGGGAGTACGTACTGAGGAACACTGTGGGGTGTGGGAGTATGTACTGAGGGACAGTGTGGGGTGTGGGAGTACGTAGTGAGGGACACAGTGGGGTGTGGGAGTACGTACTGAGGGACAGTGTGGAGTACGGGACTACGTATAGAGGGACAGTGTGGGGTGTGGGAGCACGTACTGAGGGACAGTGTGGGGTGTGGGAGCACGTACTGAGGGACACTGTGGGGTATGGGAGAACATACTGAGGGACACTGTGGGGTGTGGGAGTACGTACTGAGGGACAGTGTGGTGTGTGGGAGTACGTACTGAGGGAGACTATGGGGTGTGGGAGTATGTACTGAGGGACATTGTGGGAACGGGGCTGTGGAAGTACGTACTGAGGGACAGTGTCGGGTGCAGGAGTACGTACTGAGGGACACTGTGGTGTGTGGGAGTATGTACTGAAGGACACTGTGGGTACAAGAGTACATACTGAGGAACAGTGCGGTGTATGGGAGTACGTACTGAGGGAGACTATGGGGTGTGGGAGTACGTACTGAGGGACACTGTGGGTACGGGAGTTCCTACCAAGGGAGACTATGCGGTGCGAGAGTACATAATGAGGGACAGTGTGGGGTGCGGGAGTACGTACTGAGTGACACAGTGGTGTGTGGGAGTACGTACTGAGGGACAGTGTGGGGTGCAAGAGTACATACTGAGGGACACTGTGGGTACGGGAATGCGTACTGAGGGACAGTGTGGGGTACGGGGGTACGTACTGAGAGACAGTGTGGGGTGTAGGAGTACGTACTGAGGAAAACTATGGGGTGCGGGAGTACGAACTGAGGGACACTGTGGGGTGTGGGAGTACGTACTGAGGGAGACTATGGAGTGTGGGAGTACATACTAAGGGACACCGTGGGGTGTGGGAGTACGTACTGACGGACAGTGTGGTGTATGGGAGTACGTACTGAGGGACAGTGTGGGGTGCAGGAGTACGTACTGAGGGACACTGTCGGTACGGGAGTACGTACTGAGGGACAGTGTGGGGTGGGCGAGTATGTATTGAGGGAGACAATGGGGTGTGGGAGTACGTACTGAAGGAGACTATGGGGTGTGGGAGTACGTACTGAGGGACACTGTGGTGTGTGGGAGTACGCACTGAGGGAGACTATGGGGTGTGGGAATACGTACTGAAGGACAGTGTGGGGTACGGGAGTATGAAATGAGGGACAGTGTGGGGTGCAAGAGTACGTACTGAGGGACACTGTGGGTACGGGAGTATGTATTGAGGGACAGTGTGCGGTACGGGGGTACATACTGAGGGAGACTGTGGGGTGCGGGAGTACGTACTGAGGGACACTGTTGGTATGAGAATACGTAATGAGGCACAGTGTGGGGTACGGGGGTACGTACTGAGGGACAGTGTGGGGTACGGGGGTACGTACTGAGGGAGACTATGGGGTGTGGGAGTACGTACTGAGGGACATTGTGGGGTGTGGGAGTACGTACTGAGGGACAGTGTGGTGTGTGGTAGTATGTACAGAGGGAGACTGGGGTGTGGGAGTACGTACTGAGGGACAGTGTGGGGTGTGGGAGTACGTACTCAGGGAGACTATGGGGTGTGGGAGTACGTACTGAGGGAGACTATGGGGTGTCGGAGTACGTACTGAGGTACACTGTGGGTTCGGGAGTACGTACTGAGGGACACTGTGGGATGCAGGATTACATACTGAGGGACAGTGTGGGGTACGGGGATATGTACTGAGGGACACGGTGGGATGTGGGAGTACGTACTGAGGAACGCTGTGGGGTGTGGGAGTACGTACTGAGGGACAGTGTGGGGTGCAGGAGTACGTACTGAGGGTCACTGTGGGTACGGGAGTACGTACTGAGGGACAGTGTGGGGTGCAGGAGTGCGTACTGAGGGACACTGTGGTGTGTGGGAGTATGTACTGAAGGACACTGTGGGTACGAGAGTACATACTGAGGAACAGTGTGGGGTGTGGGAATACGTACTGAGGGAGACTATGGGGTGTGGGAGTACGTACTGAGGGAGACTATGGGGTGTGGGAGTACCTACTGAGGGACACTGTGGGTACGGGAGTTCCTACCAAGGGAGACTATGCGGTGCGAGAGTACATAATGAGGGACAGTGTGGGGTGCGGGAGTACGTACTGAGGGACAGTGTGGGGTGTGGGATTACGTACTGACAGACAGTGTGGGGTGTGGGAATACGTACTGAGGGACACAGTGGTGTGTGGGAGTACGTACTGAGGGACACTGTGGGGTACGGGAGTACGTACTGAGGGACATTGTGGGTACGTGAGTACATAGTGAGGGACACTGTGGGTACGGGAGTACGTACGGAGGGAGACTATGGGGTGCGGGAGTACATACTAAGGGAGACTATGGGGTGTGGCAGTACGTACTGATGGACAGTGTGGGGTACAGGAGTACGTACTCAGGGACAGTGTGGGGTGTGGGAGTACGTACTGAGGGAGACTATGGGGTGTGGCTGTACATACTGAGGGACAGTGTGGGGTGTGGGAGTACGTACTGAGGGACACTGTAGGGTGTGGGAGTACGTACTGAGGGACAGTGTGGGGTACTGGGGTATGTACTGAGGGAGACTATGGGGTGTGGGAGTACATACTAAGGGACACCGTGGGGTGTGGGAGTACGTACTGAGGGAGACTGTGCGGTGTGGGAGTACGTACTGAGGGACAGTGTGGGGTGCAGGAGTACGTACTGAGGGACACTGTCGGTACGGGAGTACGTACTGAGGGACAGTGTGCAGTACAGGGGTACGTACTGAGGGAGACTGTGGGGTGCGGGAGTACATACTGAGGGACACTGTTGGTACGAGAGTACGTAATGAGGGACAGTGTGGGGTACTGGGGTACGGGGGTACGTACTGAGGGGCAGTGTGGGGTGGGGGAGTATGTATTGAGGGAGACAATGGGGTGTGGGAGTACGTACTGAAGGAGACTATGGGGTGTGGGACTACGTACTGAGGGACACTGTGGTGTGAGGGAGTACGCACTGAGGGAGACTATGGGGTGTGGGAATACGTACTGAGGGGCAGTGTGGGGTGGGCGAGTATGTATTGAGGGAGACAATGGGGTGTGGGAGTACGTACTGAAGGAGACTATGGGGCGTGGGAGTACGTACTGAGGGACACTGTGGGATGCAGGATTACATACTGAGGGACAGTGTGGGGTACGGGAATATGTACTGAGGGACACGGTGGGATGTGGGAGTACGTACTGAGGAACACTGTGGGGTGTGGGAGTACGTACTGAGGGACAGTGTGGGGTGTGGGAGTACGTACTGAGGGACACAGTGGGGTGTGGGAGTACGTACTGAGGGACAGTGTGGAGTACGGGACTACGTACTGAGGGACAGTGTGGGGTGTGGGAGTACGTACTGAGGGACAGTGTGGGGTGTGGGAGTACGCACCGAGGGACAGTGTGGGGTGCGAGAGTACGTACTGAGGGACAGTGTGGGGTGCTGGAGCACGTACTGAGGGACACTGTGGGGTACGGGAGAACGTATTGAGGGACACTGTGGGGTGTGGGAGTACATACTGAGGGACAGTGTGCTGTGTGGGAGTACGTACTGAGGGAGACTATGGGGTGTGGGAGTATGTACTGAAGGACACTGTTGGGTACGGGGGTGTGGGAGTACGTACTGAGGGACAGTATGGGGTACGGGAGTACGTACTGAGGGACAGTTTGGGGTGCAGGAGTACGTACTGAGGGTCACTGTGGGTACGGGAGTACGTACTGAGGGACAGTGTCGGGTGCAGGAGTACATATTGAGGGACACTGTGGGGTGCGGGAGTACGTACTGAGGGACAGTGTGGGGTGCAGGAGTACGTACTGAGGGTCACTGTGGGTACGGGAGTACGTACTGAGGGACAGTGTGGGGTGCAGGAGTACGTACTGAGGGACACTGTGGTGTGTGGGAGTATGTACTGAAGGACACTGTGGGTACGAGAGTACATACTGAGGAACAGTGTGGGGTGTGGGAATACGTACTGAGGGAGACTATGGGGTGTGGGAGTACGTACTGAGGGAGACTATGGGGTGTGGGAGTACCTACTGAGGGACACTGTGGGTACGGGAGTTCCTACCAAGGGAGACTATGCGGTGCGAGAGTACATAATGAGGGACAGTGTGGGGTGCGGGAGTACGTACTGAGGGACAGTGTGGGGTGTGGGATTACATACTGACAGACAGTGTGGGGTGTGGGAATACGTACTGAGGGACACAGTGGTGTGTGGGAGTACGTACTGAGGGACACTGTGGGGTACGGGAGTACGTACTGAGGGACATTGTGGGTACGTGAGTACATAGTGAGGGACACTGTGGGTACGGGAGTACGTACGGAGGGAGACTATGGGGTGCGGGAGTACATACTAAGGGAGACTATGGGGTGTGGCAGTACGTACTGATGGACAGTGTGGGGTACAGGAGTACGTACTCAGGGACAGTGTGGGGTGTGGGAGTACGTACTGAGGGAGACTATGGGGTGTGGCTGTACATACTGAGGGACAGTGTGGGGTGTGGGAGTACGTACTGAGGGACACTGTAGGGTGTGGGAGTACGTACTGAGGGACAGTGTGGGGTACTGGGGTATGTACTGAGGGAGACTATGGGGTGTGGGAGTACATACTAAGGGACACCGTGGGGTGTGGGAGTACGTACTGAGGGAGACTGTGCGGTGTGGGAGTACGTACTGAGGGACAGTGTGGGGTGCAGGAGTACGTACTGAGGGACACTGTCGGTACGGGAGTACGTACTGAGGGACAGTGTGCAGTACAGGGGTACGTACTGAGGGAGACTGTGGGGTGCGGGAGTACATACTGAGGGACACTGTTGGTACGAGAGTACGTAATGAGGGACAGTGTGGGGTACTGGGGTACGGGGGTACGTACTGAGGGGCAGTGTGGGGTGGGGGAGTATGTATTGAGGGAGACAATGGGGTGTGGGAGTACGTACTGAAGGAGACTATGGGGTGTGGGACTACGTACTGAGGGACACTGTGGTGTGAGGGAGTACGCACTGAGGGAGACTATGGGGTGTGGGAATACGTACTGAGGGACATTGTGGGGTACGGGAGTATGTACTGAGGGACAGTGTGGGATGCAAGAGTACGTACTGAGGGACACTGTGGGTACGGGAGTATGTACTGAGGGACAGTGTGCGGTACGGGGGTACGTACTGAGGGAGACTGTGGGGTGCAGGAGTACGTACTGAGGGACACTGTTGGTACGAGAGTACGTAATGAGGCACACTCTGGGGTGCGGGAGTACGTACTGAGGGACAGTGTGGGGTACGGCGGTACGTACTGAGGGAGACTATGTGGTGTGGGAGTACGTACTGAGGGAGAATGTGGGGTGTGGGAGTACGTACTGAGGGACAGTGTCGGGTGTGGGAGTACGTACTGAGGGAGACTATGGGGTGTGGGAGTACGTACTGAGGGACACTGTGGGATGCGGGAATACGTAGAGAGGGTCAGTGAGGGGTACGGGGATATGTACTGAGGGACACTGTGAGGTGTGGGAGTACGTACTGAGGAACACTGTGGGGTGTGGGAGTATGTACTGAGGGACAGTGTGGGGTGTGGGAGTACGTAGTGAGGGACACAGTGGGGTGTGGGAGTACGTACTGAGGGACAGTGTGGAGTACGGGACTACGTATAGAGGGACAGTGTGGGGTGTGGGAGCACGTACTGAGGGACAGTGTGGGGTGTGGGAGCACGTACTGAGGGACACTGTGGGGTATGGGAGAACATACTGAGGGACACTGTGGGGTGTGGGAGTACGTACTGAGGGACAGTGTGGTGTGTGGGAGTACGTACTGAGGGAGACTATGGGGTGTTGGAGTATGTACTGAGGGACATTGTGGGAACGGGGGTGTGGGAGTACATACTGAGGGACAGTGTGGTGTGTGGGAGTACGTACTGAGGAAGACTATGGGGTGTGGGAGTATGTACTGAGGGACACTGTGGGTACGGGTGTACTTACTGAGGGACAGTGTGGTGTGTGGGAGTACGTACTGAGGGACAGTGTGGGGTACGGGAGTACGTACTGAGGGACAGTGTGGGGTGCAGGAGTACGTACTGAGGGTCATTGTGGGTACGGGAGTACGTACTGAGGGACAGTGTGGGGTGCAGGAGTACGTACTGAGGGACACTGTGGGGTGCGGGAGTACCTACTGAGGGACACAGTGGGGTGTGGGAGTACGTACTCAGGGACAGTGTGGAGTACGGGACTACGTACTGAGGGACAGTGTGGGGTGTGGGATTACGTACTGAGGGACAGTGTGGGCTGTGGGAGTACGCACCGAGGGACACTGTGGGGTACGGGAGAACGTACTGAGGGACACTGTGGGGTGTGGGAGTACATATTGAGGGACAGTCTGCTGTGTGGGAGTACGTACTGAGGGAGACTATGGGGTGTGGGAGTATGTACTGAAGGACACTGTGGGTACGGGGGTGTGGGAGTACGTACTGAGGGACAGTGTGGTGTGTGGGAGTACGTACTGAGGGACAGTATGGGGTGCAGGAGTACGTACTGAGGGTCACTGTGGGTACGGGAGTACGTACTGAGGGACACTGTCGGTACGGGAGTACGTACTGAGGGACAGTGTGCAGTACAGGGGTACGTACTGAGGGAGACTGTGGGGTGCGGGAGTACATACTGAGGGACACTGTTGGTACGAGAGTACGTAATGAGGGACAGTGTGGGGTACTGGGGTACGGGGGTACGTACTGAGGGGCAGTGTGGGGTGGGGGAGTATGTATTGAGGGAGACAATGGGGTGTGGGAGTACGTACTGAAGGAGACTATGGGGTGTGGGACTACGTACTGAGGGACACTGTGGTGTGAGGGAGTACGCACTGAGGGAGACTATGGGGTGTGGGAATACGTACTGAGGGGCAGTGTGGGGTGGGCGAGTATGTATTGAGGGAGACAATGGGGTGTGGGAGTACGTACTGAAGGAGACTATGGGGCGTGGGAGTACGTACTGAGGGACACTGTGGGATGCAGGATTACATACTGAGGGACAGTGTGGGGTACGGGAATATGTACTGAGGGACACGGTGGGATGTGGGAGTACGTACTGAGGAACACTGTGGGGTGTGGGAGTACGTACTGAGGGACAGTGTGGGGTGTGGGAGTACGTACTGAGGGACACAGTGGGGTGTGGGAGTACGTACTGAGGGACAGTGTGGAGTACGGGACTACGTACTGAGGGACAGTGTGGGGTGTGGGAGTACGTACTGAGGGACAGTGTGGGGTGTGGGAGTACGCACCGAGGGACAGTGTGGGGTGCGAGAGTACGTACTGAGGGACAGTGTGGGGTGCTGGAGCACGTACTGAGGGACACTGTGGGGTACGGGAGAACGTATTGAGGGACACTGTGGGGTGTGGGAGTACATACTGAGGGACAGTGTGCTGTGTGGGAGTACGTACTGAGGGAGACTATGGGGTGTGGGAGTATGTACTGAAGGACACTGTTGGGTACGGGGGTGTGGGAGTACGTACTGAGGGACAGTATGGGGTACGGGAGTACGTACTGAGGGACAGTTTGGGGTGCAGGAGTACGTACTGAGGGTCACTGTGGGTACGGGAGTACGTACTGAGGGACAGTGTCGGGTGCAGGAGTACATATTGAGGGACACTGTGGGGTGCGGGAGTACGTACTGAGGGACAGTGTGGGGTGCAGGAGTACGTACTGAGGGTCACTGTGGGTACGGGAGTACGTACTGAGGGACAGTGTGGGGTGCAGGAGTACGTACTGAGGGACACTGTGGTGTGTGGGAGTATGTACTGAAGGACACTGTGGGTACGAGAGTACATACTGAGGAACAGTGTGGGGTGTGGGAATACGTACTGAGGGAGACTATGGGGTGTGGGAGTACGTACTGAGGGAGACTATGGGGTGTGGGAGTACCTACTGAGGGACACTGTGGGTACGGGAGTTCCTACCAAGGGAGACTATGCGGTGCGAGAGTACATAATGAGGGACAGTGTGGGGTGCGGGAGTACGTACTGAGGGACAGTGTGGGGTGTGGGATTACATACTGACAGACAGTGTGGGGTGTGGGAATACGTACTGAGGGACACAGTGGTGTGTGGGAGTACGTACTGAGGGACACTGTGGGGTACGGGAGTACGTACTGAGGGACATTGTGGGTACGTGAGTACATAGTGAGGGACACTGTGGGTACGGGAGTACGTACGGAGGGAGACTATGGGGTGCGGGAGTACATACTAAGGGAGACTATGGGGTGTGGCAGTACGTACTGATGGACAGTGTGGGGTACAGGAGTACGTACTCAGGGACAGTGTGGGGTGTGGGAGTACGTACTGAGGGAGACTATGGGGTGTGGCTGTACATACTGAGGGACAGTGTGGGGTGTGGGAGTACGTACTGAGGGACACTGTAGGGTGTGGGAGTACGTACTGAGGGACAGTGTGGGGTACTGGGGTATGTACTGAGGGAGACTATGGGGTGTGGGAGTACATACTAAGGGACACCGTGGGGTGTGGGAGTACGTACTGAGGGAGACTGTGCGGTGTGGGAGTACGTACTGAGGGACAGTGTGGGGTGCAGGAGTACGTACTGAGGGACACTGTCGGTACGGGAGTACGTACTGAGGGACAGTGTGCAGTACAGGGGTACGTACTGAGGGAGACTGTGGGGTGCGGGAGTACATACTGAGGGACACTGTTGGTACGAGAGTACGTAATGAGGGACAGTGTGGGGTACTGGGGTACGGGGGTACGTACTGAGGGGCAGTGTGGGGTGGGGGAGTATGTATTGAGGGAGACAATGGGGTGTGGGAGTACGTACTGAAGGAGACTATGGGGTGTGGGACTACGTACTGAGGGACACTGTGGTGTGAGGGAGTACGCACTGAGGGAGACTATGGGGTGTGGGAATACGTACTGAGGGACATTGTGGGGTACGGGAGTATGTACTGAGGGACAGTGTGGGATGCAAGAGTACGTACTGAGGGACACTGTGGGTACGGGAGTATGTACTGAGGGACAGTGTGCGGTACGGGGGTACGTACTGAGGGAGACTGTGGGGTGCAGGAGTACGTACTGAGGGACACTGTTGGTACGAGAGTACGTAATGAGGCACACTCTGGGGTGCGGGAGTACGTACTGAGGGACAGTGTGGGGTGTGGGAGTACGTACTGAGGGACAGTGTCGGGTGTGGGAGTACGTACTGAGGGAGACTATGGGGTGTGGGAGTACGTACTGAGGGACACTGTGGGATGCGGGAATACGTAGAGAGGGTCAGTGAGGGGTACGGGGATATGTACTGAGGGACACTGTGAGGTGTGGGAGTACGTACTGAGGAACACTGTGGGGTGTGGGAGTATGTACTGAGGGACAGTGTGGGGTGTGGGAGTACGTAGTGAGGGACACAGTGGGGTGTGGGAGTACATACTGAGGGACAGTGTGGAGTACGGGACTACGTATAGAGGGACAGTGTGGGGTGTGGGAGCACGTACTGAGGGACAGTGTGGGGTGTGGGAGCACGTACTGAGGGACACTGTGGGGTATGGGAGAACATACTGAGGGACACTGTGGGGTGTGGGAGTACGTACTGAGGGACAGTGTGGTGTGTGGGAGTACGTACTGAGGGAGACTATGGGGTGTTGGAGTATGTACTGAGGGACATTGTGGGAACGGGGGTGTGGGAGTACATACTGAGGGACAGTGTGGTGTGTGGGAGTACGTACTGAGGAAGACTATGGGGTGTGGGAGTATGTACTGAGGGACACTGTGGGTACGGGTGTACTTACTGAGGGACAGTGTGGTGTGTGGGAGTACGTACTGAGGGACAGTGTGGGGTACGGGAGTACGTACTGAGGGACAGTGTGGGGTGCAGGAGTACGTACTGAGGGTCATTGTGGGTACGGGAGTACGTACTGAGGGACAGTGTGGGGTGCAGGAGTACGTACTGAGGGACACTGTGGGGTGCGGGAGTACCTACTGAGGGACACAGTGGGGTGTGGGAGTACGTACTCAGGGACAGTGTGGAGTACGGGACTACGTACTGAGGGACAGTGTGGGGTGTGGGATTACGTACTGAGGGACAGTGTGGGCTGTGGGAGTACGCACCGAGGGACAGTGTGGGGTGCGGGAGTACGTACTGAGGAACAGTGTGGGGTGCGGGAGCATGTACTGAGGGACACTGTGGGGTACGGGAGAACGTACTGAGGGACACTGTGGGGTGTGGGAGTACATATTGAGGGACAGTCTGCTGTGTGGGAGTACGTACTGAGGGAGACTATGGGGTGTGGGAGTATGTACTGAAGGACACTGTGGGTACGGGGGTGTGGGAGTACGTACTGAGGGACAGTGTGGTGTGTGGGAGTACGTACTGAGGGACAGTATGGGGTGCAGGAGTACGTACTGAGGGTCACTGTGGGTACGGGAGTACGTACTGAGGGACAGTGTCGGGTGCAGGAGTACGTACTGAGGGACACTGTGGTGTGTGGGAGTATGTACTGAAGGACACTGTGGGTACGAGAGTACATACTGAGGAACAGTGTGGGGTGTGGGAGTACGTACTGAGGGAGACTATGGGGTGTGGGAGTACCTACTGAGGGACACTGTGGGTACGGGAGTTCCTACCAAGGGAGACTATGCGGTGCGAGAGTACATAATGAGGGACAGTGTGGGGTGCGGGAGTACGTACTGAGGGACAGTGTGGGGTGTGGGATTACGTAGTGAGGGACAGTGTGGGGTGTGGGAATACGTACTGAGTGACACAGTGGTGTGTGGGAGTACGTACTGAGGGACAGTGTGGGGTACGGGACCACGTACTGAGGGACATTGTGCGGTGCAGGAGTACGTACTGAGGGACACTGTGGGTACGGGAGTACGTAATGAGGGACAGTATGCGGTGTGGGAGTATGTACTGGGGGACAGTGTGGGGTGTGGGAGTACGTACTGAGGGACAGTGTGGGGTGCAAGAGTACATACTGAGGGACACTGTGGGTACGGGAATGCGTACTGAGGGACAGTGTGGGGTACGGGGGTACGTACTGAGGGACAGTATGGGGTACGGGAGTACGTACTGAGGGACATTGTGGGTACGTGAGTACATAGTGAGGGACACTGTGGGTACGGGAGTACGTACGGAGGGAGACTATGGGGTGCGGGAGTACATACTAAGGGAGACTATGGGGTGTGGCAGTACGTACTGATGGACAGTGTGGGGTACAGGAGTACGTACTCAGGGACAGTGTGGGGTGTGGGAGTACGTACTGAGGGAGACTATGGGGTGTGGCTGTACATACTGAGGGACAGTGTGGGGTGTGGGAGTACGTACTGAGGGAGACTATGGGGTGCAGGAGTACGTACTGAGGGACACTGTAGGGTGTGGGAGTACGTACTGAGGGACAGTGTGGGGTACTGGGGTATGTACTGAGGGAGACTATGGGGTGTGGGAGTACATACTAAGGGACACCGTGGGGTGTGGGAGTACGTACTGAGGGAGACTGTGCGGTGTGGGAGTACGTACTGAGGGACAGTGTTGGTACGGGAGTACGTACTGAGGGACAGTGTGCAGTACAGGGGTACGTACTGAGGGAGACTGTGGGGTGCGGGAGTACGTACTGAGGGACACTGTTGGTACGAGAGTACGTAATGAGGGACAGTGTGGGGTACTGGGGTACGTACTGAGGGGCAGTGTGGGGTGGGGGTGTATGTATTGAGGGAGACAATGGGGTGTGGGAGTACGTACTGAAGGAGACTATGGGGTGTGGGACTACGTACTGAGGGACACTGTGGTGTGTGGGAGTACGCACTGAGGGAGACTATGGGGTGTGGGAATACGTACTGAGGGACAGTGTGGGGTACGGGAGTATGTACTGAGGGACAGTGTGGGATGCAAGAGTACGTACTGAGGGACACTGTGGGTACGGGAGTATGTACTGAGGGACAGTGTGCGGTACGGGGGTACGTACTGAGGGAGACTGTGGGGTGCAGGAGTACGTACTGAGGGACACTGTTGGTACGAGAGTACGTAATGAGGCACAGTCTGGGGTGCGGGAGTACGTACTGAGGGACAGTGTGGGGTACGGCGGTACGTACTGAGGGAGACTATGTGGTGTGGGAGTACGTACTGAGGGAGAATGTGGGGTGTGGGAGTACGTACTGAGGGACAGTGTCGGGTGTGGGAGTACGTACTGAGGGAGACTATGGGGTGTGGGAGTACGTACTGAGGGACACTGTGGGATGCGGGAATACGTAGAGAGGGTCAGTGAGGGGTACGGGGATATGTACTGAGGGACACTGTGAGGTGTGGGAGTACGTACTGAGGAACACTGTGGGGTGTGGGAGTATGTACTGAGGGACAGTGTGGGGTGTGGGAGTACGTAGTGAGGGACACAGTGGGGTGTGGGAGTACGTACTGAGGGACAGTGTGGAGTACGGGACTACGTATAGAGGGACAGTGTGGGGTGTGGGAGCACGTACTGAGGGACAGTGTGGGGTGTGGGAGCACGTACTGAGGGACACTGTGGGGTATGGGAGAACATACAGAGGGACACTGTGGGGTGTGGGAGTACGTACTGAGGGACAGTGTGGTGTGTGGGAGTACGTACTGAGGGAGACTATGGGGTGTGGGAGTATGTACTGAGGGACATTGTGGGAACGGGGGTGTGGGAGTACGTACTGAGGGACAGTGTGGTGTGTGGGAGTACGTACTGAGGAAGACTATGGGGTGTGGGAGTATGTACTGAGGGACACTGTGGGTACGGGTGTACTTACTGAGGGACAGTGTGGTGTGTGGGAGTACGTACTGAGGGACAGTGTGGGGTACGGGAGTACGTACTGAGGGACAGTGTGGGGTGCAGGAGTACGTACTGAGGGTCATTGTGGGTACGGGAGTACGTACTGAGGGACAGTGTGGGGTGCAGGAGTACGTACTGAGGGACACTGTGGGGTGCGGGAGTACCTACTGAGGGACACAGTGGGGTGTGGGAGTACGTACTCAGGGACAGTGTGGAGTACGGGACTACGTACTGAGGGACAGTGTGGGGTGTGGGAGTACGTACTGAGGGACAGTGTGGGCTGTGGGAGTACGCACCGAGGGACAGTGTGGGGTGCGGGAGTACGTACTGAGGAACAGTGTGGGGTGCGGGAGCATGTACTGAGGGACACTGTGGGGTACGGGAGAACGTACTGAGGGACACTGTGGGGTGTGGGAGTACATATTGAGGGACAGTCTGCTGTGTGGGAGTACGTACTGAGGGAGACTATGGGGTGTGGGAGTATGTACTGAAGGACACTGTGGGTACGGGGGTGTGGGAGTACGTACTGAGGGACAGTGTGGTGTGTGGGAGTACGTACTGAGGGACAGTATGGGGTGCAGGAGTACGTACTGAGGGTCACTGTGGGTACGGGAGTACGTACTGAGGGACAGTGTCGGGTGCAGGAGTACGTACTGAGGGACACTGTGGTGTGTGGGAGTATGTACTGAAGGACACTGTGGGTACGGGAGTTCCTACCAAGGGAGAGTATGCGGTGCGAGAGTACATAATGAGGGACAGTGTGGGGTGCGGGAGTACGTACTGAGGGACAGTGTGGGGTGTGGGATTACGTAGTGAGGGACAGTGTGGGGTGTGGGAATACGTACTGAGTGACACAGTGGTGTGTGGGAGTACGTACTGAGGGACAGTGTGGGGTACGGGACCACGTACTGAGGGACATTGTGCGGTGCAGGAGTACGTACTGAGGGACACTGTGGGTACGGGAGTACGTACTGAGGGACAGTGTGGGGTGTGGGAGTACGCACCGAGGGACAGTGTGGGGTGTGGGAGTACGCACCGAGGGACAATGTGGGGTGCGGGAGTACGTACTGAGCAACAGTGTGGGGTGCGGGAGTACGTACTGAGGGACAGTGTGCGGTGTGGGACTACTACTGAGGGACACTCTGGGTACGGGAGTACGTACTGAGGGACAGTATGGGGTGTGGGAGTACGTACTGGGGGACAGTGTGGGTTGCAGGAGTACTAACTGAGGGACACTGTGGGTACGGGAGTACGTACTGAGGGACACTGTGGGTACAGGAGTACATAGTGAGGGACACTGTGGGTACAGGAGTACGTACTGAGGGAGACTATGGGGTGCGAGAGTACGTACTGAGGGACACTGTGGGTACAGGAGTACATAGTGAGGGACACTGTGGGTACGGGAGTACGTACTGAGGGACACTGTGGGTACGGGAGTACGTACTGCGGGACACTGTGGGTACGGGAGTACGTACTGAGGGACACTGTGGGTACAGGAGTACATAGTGAGGGACACTGTGGGTACGGTAGTACGTACTGAGGGAGACTATGGGGTGCGAGAGTACGTATTGAGGGACACTGTGGGTACGGGAGTACGTACTGAGGGACACTGTGGGTACGGGAGTATGTACTGTGGGACAGTGTGGTGTGTGGGAGTACGTACTGAGGGGCAGTGTGGGGTGCAGGAGTACGTACTGAGGGGCACTGTGGGTACGGGAGTAAGTACTGAGGGACACTGTGGGGTGTGGGAGTATGAATTGAGGGACAGTGTGGGGTCTAGGAGTACGTACTGAGGGACAGTGTGGTGTGTGGGATAACGTAGTGAGGGACACTCTGGGTATGAGAGTACGTACTGAGGGACAGAGTGGGGTGCGGGAGTACGTACTGAGGGAGATTATGGGGTGCGGGAGTACGTATTGAGGGACACTGTGGGTATGGGTGTACGTACTGAGGGAGACTATGGGGTGCGGGAGTACATACTGAGGGACAGTGTGGGGTGCGGGAGTACGTACAGAGGGACAGTGTGGTGTGTGGGAGCACGTACTGAGGGACAGTGTGGGGTACGGGGCTACGTACTGAGAGAGACTATGGGCTATGGGAGTACGTACTGAGGGACAGTGTGGGGCGTGGAAGTATGTACTGAGGGACAGTGTGGGGTGTGGGAGTACGTACTGAGGGACACTGTGGGTTCGGGAGTACGTACTGAGGGACACTGTGGGATACGGGATTACGTACTGAGGGACAGTGTAGTGTATGGTGATATGTGCTCAGGGACACTGTGGGGTGTGGGAGTACGTACTGAGGGACAGTGTGGGGTGTGGGAGTATGTATTGAAGGACACAGTGGGGTGTGGGAGTACGTACTTAGGGACAGTGTGGGGTACGGGAGTATGTACTGAGGGACAGTGTGGGGTGCAGGAGTACGTACTGAGGGACACTGTGGGGTGTGGGAGTATGAATTGAGGGACAGTGTGGGGTCTAGGAGTACGTACTGAGGGACAGTGTGGTGTGTGGGATAACGTACTGAGGGACACTGTGGGTGTGAGAGTACATACTGAGGGACAGTGTGGGGTGCGGGAGTACGTACTGAGTGCACTATGGGGTGCCGGAGTACGTACAGAGGGAGAGTGTGGGGTGTGGGAGTACGTACTGAGGGATATTGTGGGTACAGGAGTATATGGTGAGGGACATTGTGGGTACGGGAGTACGTACTGAGGGAGACTATGGGGTGCGGGAGTACGTACTGAGGGAAAGTGTGGGGTACGTGAGTACGTACTGAGGGACAGTGTGGGGTGTGGGAGTACGTACTGAGGGAGACTATGCGGTGTGGGAGTACGTACTGAGGGACACTGTGGGGGACGGGAGTCCATACTGAGGGACCGTTCCTTTTTGTAGGAGTACGTTCCGAGGGAGACTATAGGGTGTGGGAGTACGTACTTAGGGACAGTGTGGTGTGTGGGAGTACGTTCTGAGGGAGACTATAGGGTGTGGGAGTACCTACTGAGGGACACTGTGGGGGACGGGAGTCCATACTGAGGGACAGTGCGGTGTGTGGGAGTACGTACTGAGGGGCACTATAGGGTGTGGGAGTATGTACTGAGGGACACTGTGGGTACGGGAGTACGTACTGAGGGACAGTGTGGGGTGCAGGATGTACTGAGGGGCACTGTGGGTACGGGAGTACGTACGGAGGGACAGTGTGGGGTGCGGGAATACGTACTGAGGGAGACTATGGGGTGCGGGAGTACGTACTGAGGGAGACTATGGGGTGAGGGAGTACGTACTGAGGGCACAATGGGGTGCGGGAGTACGTACTGAGGGACAGTGTGGGGTGCGGGAGTACGTACTGAGGGACAGTGTGGGGTGCAGGACGTACTGAAGGGCACTGTGGGTATGGGAGTACGTACTGAGGGACAGTGTGGGGTGCGGGAGTACGTACTGAGGGACAGTGTGGGGTACGGGAGTACGTACTGAGGGACACTGTGGGTACAGGAGTACATAGTGAGGGACATTGTGGGTACGGGAGTACGTACGGAGGGAGACTATGGGGTGAGAGAGTATGTACTGAGGGATACTGTGGGTACGGGAGTACGTACTGAGGGACAGTGTGGTGTGTGGGATAACGTACTGAGGGACACTGTGGGTATGAGAGTACGTACTGAGGGACAGTGTGGGGTGCGGGAGTACGTACTGAGTGCACTATGGGGTGCCGGAGTACGTACAGAGGTAGAGTGTGGAGTGTGGGAGTAAGTACTGAGGGACACTGTGGGGTGCGGGAGTACGTACAGAGGGACATTGCGGTGTGTGGGAGTATGTACTGAGGGATATTGTGGGTACAGGAGTATATGGTGAGGGACATTGTGGGTACGGGAGTACGTACTGAGGAAGACTATGGGGTGCGGGAGTACGTATAGGAGTACATACTGAGGGACAGTGTGGGGTGTGGGATTACGTACTGAGGGACAGTGTGGGGTGTGGGAGTATGTACTGAGGAACAGTTTGGGGTGTGGGAGTACGTACTGAGGGACACTGTGGGTACGGGAGTACATACTGAGGGACAGTGTGGGGTGCGGGAGTACGTACTGAGGGACAGTGTGGGGTGTGGAAGTACATACTGAGGGACAGTGTGGGGTGCGGGAGTACGTACTGAGGGACAGTGTGGAGTACGGGAGTACATACTGAGGGAGACTATGGGGTACGGGAGTACGTACTGAGGGACAGTGTGGGGTGTGGGAGTACGTACTGAGGGACAGTGTGCTGTGTGGGAGCACATACTGAGGGACACTGTGGGTACGGGAGTACATACTGAGGGACTGTGTGGGGTACGGGAGTACATACTGAGGGACACTGTGGGTACGGGGGTACGTAGTGAGGGACAGTGTGGGGTGTGGGAGTACGTACTGAGGGACTGTGTGGGATACGGGAGTACGTACTGAGGGACACTGTGGGTACGGGAGTACGTACTGAGGGACACTGTGGGGTGTGGGAGTACGTACTGAGGGACACTGTGGGGTGTGGGAGTACGTACTGAGGGACACTGTGGGTACGGGAGTACGTACTGAGGGACACTGTGGGTACAGGAGTACATAGTGAGGGACACTGTGGGTACGGTAGTACGTACTGAGGGAGACTATGGGGTGCGAGAGTACGTATTGAGGGACACTGTGGGTAAGGGAGTACGTACTGAGGGACACTGTGGGTACGGGAGTACGTACTGAGGGACACTGTGGGGTGTGGGAGTACGTACTGAGGGGCAGTGTGGGGTGTGGGAGTACGTACTGCGGGACACTGTGGGTACGGGAGTACGTACTGAGGGACACTGTGGGTACAGGAGTACATAGTGAGGGACACTGTGGGTACGGTAGTACGTACTGAGGGAGACTATGGGGTGCAAGAGTACGTATTGAGGGACACTGTGGGTAAGGGAGTACGTACTGAGGGACACTGTGGGCACGGGAGTACGTACTGAGGGATACTGTGGGGTGTGGGAGTATGTACTGAGGGACACTGTGGGGTGTGGGAGTACGTACTGAGGGAAGCTGTGGGTACGGGAATACGTACTGAGGGACACTGTGGGTACAGGAGTACATAGTGAGGGATACTGTGGGTACGGGAGTACGTACTGAGGGACACTGTGGGGTGTGGGAGTATGAATTGAGGGACAGTGTGGGGTCTAGGAGTACGTACTGAGGGACAGTGTGGTGTGTGGGAGTACGTACTGAGGGACACTGTGGGTATGAGAGTACGTACTGAGGGACAGTGTGGGGTGTGGGAGCACGTACTGAGGGAGATTATGGGGTGCGGGAGTACGTATTGAGGGAGACTATGGGGTGAGGGAGTACATACTGAGTGCACTATGGGGTGCCGGAGTACGTACAGAGGGACAGTGTGGGGTGTGGGAGTACGTACTGAGGGACACTGTGGGTATGGGTGTACGTACTGTGGGACAGTGTGGGGTGTGGGAGTACGTACTGAGGGATATTGTGGGTACGGGAGTATATGGTGAGGGACATTGTGGGTACGGGAGTACGTACTGAGGGAAAGTGTGGGGTACGGGAGTACGTACTGAGGGACAGTGTGGGGTGTGGGAGTACGTACTGAGGGAGACTATGCGGTGTGGGAGTACGTACTGAGGGACACTGTGGTGTGTGGGAGTACGTACTGAGGGAGACTATAGGGTGTGGGAGTATGTACTAAGGGACACTGTGGGTACGAGAGTACGTACTGAGGGACAGTGTGGGGTGCAGGACGTACTGAAGGGCACTGTGGGTATGGGAGTACGTACTGAGGGACAGTGTGGGGTTCGGGAGTACATACTGAAGGAGATTATGGGGTGTGGGAGTACGGACTGAGGGACAGTCTGCGGTACGGGGGTATGTACTGAGGGACACTGTGGTGTGTGGGAGTACGTACTGAGGGAGACTATAGGGTGTGGGAGTATGTACTAAGGGACACTGTGGGTACGAGAGTACGTACTGAGGGACAGTCTGGGGTGCAGGACGTACTGAAGGGCACTGTGGGTATGGGAGTACGTACTGAGGGACAGTGTGGGGTGCGGGAATACGTACTGAGGGAGACTATGGAGTGCGGGAGTACGTACTGAGGGAGACTATGGGGTGAGGGAGTACGTACTGAGGGCACAATGGGGTGCGGGAGTACGTACTGAGGGACAGTGTGGGGTGCGGGAGTACGTACTGAGGGACACTGTGGGTACAGGAGTACATAGTGAGGGACATTGTGGGTACGGGAGTACGTACGGAGGGAGACTATGGGGTGCGAGAGTATGTACTGAGGGACACTGTGGGTACGGGAGTACGTACTGAGGGACACTGTGGGGTGTGGGAGTACGAACTGAGGGAGACTATGGGGTGCGGGAGTATGTACTGAGGGACAGTGTGGGGTGCGGGAGTACGTACTGAGGGACAGTGTGGGGTGCGGGAGTACATACTGAGGGACAGTGTGGGGTGCGGGAGTACGTACTGAGGGACAGTGTGATGTGTGGGAGCACGTACTGAGGGACACTGTGGGTACGGGAGTACGTACTGAGGGACTGTGTGGGGTACGGGAGTACGTACTGAGGGACACTGTGGGTACGGGAGTACGTACTGAGGGACACTGTGGGTACGGAAGTACGTACTGAGGGACACTATGGGTGTGGGAGTACGTACTGAGGGACAATGTGGTGTGTGGGAGTACGTACTGAGGGACACTGTGGGTACGGGGGTACGTACTGAGGGACAGTGCGTGGTGTGGGAGTACGTACTGAGGGACACTGTGGGGTGTAGGAGTACATACTGAGGGACAGTGTGGGTACGGGGGTACGTACTGAGGGACAGTGCATGGTGTGGGAGTACGTACTGAGGGACACTGTGGGGTGTAGGAGTACATACTGAGGGACAGTGTGGGGTGTGGGATTACGTACTGAGGGACAGTGTGGGGTGTGGGAGTATGTACTGAGGAACACTGTGGGTACGGGAGTACATACTGAGGGAGACTATTGGGTGTGGGAGTACGTACTGAGGGACACTGTGGGGTGTGGGAGTACGTACTGAGGGACAGTGTAGTGTGTGGGAGTACGTACTGAGGGATACTGTGGGAACGGGAGTACGTACTGAGGGACACTGTGGTTACGGGGGTACATACTGAGGGACAGTGTGGGGTGTGGGAGTATGTACTGAGGGATAGTGTGGTGTGTGGGAGTATGTACTGAGGAACAGTGTGGTGTGTGGGAGTACGTACTGAGGGACACTGTGGGTATGGGAGTACGTACTGAGGGAGACTATGGGGTGTGGGAGTACATACTGAGGGAGATTATGGGGTGTGGGAGTACGTACTGAGGGAAAGTGTGGGGTACGGGAGTACGTACTGAGGGGCAGTGTGGGGTGTGGGAGTACGTACTGAGGGACACTGTGGGTACGGCAGTACGTACTGAGGGACACTGTGGGTACAGGAGTACATAGTGAGGGACACTGTGGGTACGGTAGTACGTACTGAGGGAGACTATGGGGTGCGAGAGTACGTATTGAGGGACACTGTGGGTAAGGGAGTACGTACTGAGGGACACTGTGGGTACGGGAGTACGTACTGAGGGATACTGTGGGGTGTGGGAGTATGTACTGAGGGACACTGTGGGGTGTGGGAGTACGTACTGAGGGAAGCTGTGGGTACGGGAGTACGTACTGAGGGACACTGTGGGTACAGGAGTACATAGTGAGGGACACTGTGGGTACGGGAGTACGTACTGAGGGACACTGTGGGGTGTGGGAGTATGAATTGAGGGACAGTGTGGGGTCTAGGAGTACGTACTGAGGGACAGTGTGGTGTGTGGGAGTACGTACTGAGGGACACTGTGGGTATGAGAGTACGTACTGAGGGACAGTGTGGGGTGTGGGAGCACGTACTGAGGGAGATTATGGGGTGCGGGAGTACGTATTGAGGGAGACTATGGGGTGAGGGAGTACATACTGAGTGCACTATGGGGTGCCGGAGTACGTACAGAGGGACAGTGTGGGGTGTGGGAGTACGTACTGAGGGACACTGTGGGTATGGGTGTACGTACTGAGGGAGACTGTGGGGTGCGGGAGTACATACTGAGGGACAGTGTGGTGTGCGGGAGTACGTACAGAGGGATATTGTGGGGTGTGGGAGTACGTACTGAGGGATATTGTGGGTACGGGAGTATATGGTGAGGGACATTGTGGGTACGGGAGTACGTACTGAGGGAGACTATGCGGTGTGGGAGTACGTACTGAGGGACACTGTGGTGTGTGGGAGTACGTACTGAGGGAGACTATAGGGTGTGGGAGTATGCACTAAGGGACACTGTGGGTACGAGAGTACGTACTGAGGGACAGTGTGGGGTGCAGGACGCACTGAAGGGCACTGTGGGTATGGGAGTACGTACTGAGGGACAGTGTGGGGTGCGGGAATACGTACTGAGGGAGACTATGGGGTGCGGGAGTACGTACTGAGGGAGACTATGGGGTGAGGGAGTACGTACTGAGGGCACAATGGGGTGCGGGAGTACGTACTGAGGGACAGTGTGGGGTGCGGGAGTACGTACTGAGGGACACTGTGGGTACAGGAGTACATAGTGAGGGACATTGTGGGTACGGGAGTACGTACGGAGGGAGACTATGGGGTGCGAGAGTATGTACTGAGGGACACTGTGGGTACAGGAGTACGTACTGAGGGACACTGTGGGGTGTGGGAGTACGAACTGAGGGAGACTATGGGGTGCGGGAGTATGTACTGAGGGACAGTGTCGGGTGCGGGAGTACGTACTGAGGGACAGTGTGGGGTGCGGGAGTACATACTGAGGGACAGTGTGGGGTGCGGGAGTACGTACTGAGGGACAGTGTGATGTGTGGGAGCACGTACTGAGGGACACTGTGGGTACGGGAGTACGTACTGAGGGACTGTGTGTGGTATGGGAGTACGTACTGAGGGACACTGTGGGTACGGGAGTACGTACTGAGGGACAGTGTGTGGTGTGGGAGTACGTACTGAGGGACACTGTGGGGTGTAGGAGTACATACTGAGGGACAGTGTGGGGTGTGGGATTACGTACTGAGGGACAGTGTGGGGTGTGGGAGTATGTACTGAGGAACAGTTTGGGGTGTGGGAGTACGTACTGAGGGACACTGTGGGTACGGGAGTACATACTGAGGGAGACTATTGGGTGTGGGAGTACGTACTGAGGGACAGTGTGCTGTGTGGGAGCACATACTGAGGGACACTGTGGGTACGGGAGTACATACTGAGGGACTGTGTGGGGTACGGGAGTACATACTGAGGGACACTGTGGGTACGGGGGTACGTAGTGAGGGACAGTGTGGGGTGTGGGAGTACGTACTGAGGGACTGTGTGGGGTACGGGAGTACGTACTGAGGGACACTGTGGGTACGGGAGTACGTACTGAGGGACACTGTGGGGTGTGGGAGTACGTACTGAGGGACACTGTGGGTAAGGGAGTACGTACTGAGGGACACTGTGGGTACGGGAGTACGTACTGAGGGATACTGTGGGGTGTGGGAGTATGTACTGAGGGACACTGTGGGGTGTGGGAGTACGTACTGAGGGAAGCTGTGGGTACGGGAATACGTACTGAGGGACACTGTGGGTACAGGAGTACATAGTGAGGGACACTGTGGGTACGGGAGTACGTACTGAGGGAGACTATGGGGTGCGAGAGTACGTATTGAGGGACACTGTGGGTAAGGGAGTACGTACTGAGGGACACTGTGGGTACGGGAGTACGTACTGAGGGATACTGTGGGGTGTGGGAGTATGTACTGAGGGACACTGTGGGGTGTGGGAGTACGTACTGAGGGAAGCTGTGGGTACGGGAATACGTACTGAGGGACACTGTGGGTACAGGAGTACATAGTGAGGGACACTGTGGGTACGGGAGTACGTACTGAGGGACACTGTGGGGTGTGGGAGTACGAATTGAGGGACAGTGTGGGGTCTAGGAGTACGTACTGAGGGACAGTGTGGTGTGTGGGAGTACGTACTGAGGGACACTGTGGGTATGAGAGTACGTACTGAGGGACAGTGTGGGGTGTGGGAGCACGTACTGAGGGAGATTATGGGGTGCGGGAGTACGTATTGAGGGAGACTATGGGGTGAGGGAGTACATACTGAGTGCACTATGGGGTGCCGGAGTACGTACAGAGGGACAGTGTGGGGTGTGGGAGTACGTACTGAGGGACACTGTGGGTATGGGTGTACGTACTGAGGGAGACTGTGGGGTGCGGGAGTACATACTGAGGGACAGTGTGGTGTGCGGGAGTACGTACAGAGGGACAGTGTGGGGTGTGGGAGTACGTACTGAGGGACACTGTGGGTATGGGTGTACGTACTGAGGGAGACTGTGGGGTGCGGGAGTACATACTGAGGGACAGTGTGGTGTGCGGGAGTACGTACAGAGGGACAGTGTGGTGTGTGGGAGCACGTACTGAGGGACACTGTGGGTACGGGAGTACGTACTGTGGGACAGTGTGGGGTGTGGGAGTACGTACTGAGGGATATTGTGGGTACGGGAGTATATGGTGAGGGACATTGTAGGTACGGGAGTACGTACTGAGGGAAAGTGTGGGGTACGGGAGTACGTACTGAGGGACAGTGTGGGGTGTGGGAGTACGTACTGAGGGAGACTATGCGGTGTGGGAGTACGTACTGAGGGACACTGTGGTGTGTGGGAGTACGTACTGAGGGAGACTATAGGGTGTGGGAGTATGTACTAAGGGACACTGTGGGTACGAGAGTACGTACTGAGGGACAGTGTGGGGTGCAGGACGTACTGAAGGGCACTGTGGGTATGGGAGTACGTACTGAGGGACAGTGTGGGGTGCGGGAATACGTACTGAGGGAGACTATGGGGTGCGGGAGCACGTACTGAGGGAGACTATGGGGTGAGGGAGTACGTACTGAGGGCACAATGGGGTGCGGGAGTACGTACTGAGGGACAGTGTGGGGTGTGGGAGTACGTACTGAGGGACACTGGGTACGGGAGTACGTACTGAGGGAGACTATGGGGTGCGGGAGTACATACAGAGGGACAGTGTGGGGTGCGGGAGTACATAGTGAGGGACATTGTGGGTACGGGAGTACGTACGGAGGGAGACTATGGGGTGCGAGAGTATGTACTGAGGGACACTGTGGGTACGGGAGTACGTACTGAGGGACACTGTGGGGTGTGGGAGTACGAACTGAGGGAGACTATGGGGTGCGGGAGTATGTACTGAGGGACAGTGTGGGGTGCGGGAGTACGTACTGAGGGACAGTGTGGGGTGCGGGAGTACGTACTGAGGGACAGTGTGGGGTGCGGGAGTACGTACTGAGGGGCAGTGTGATGTGTGGGAGCACGTACTGAGGGACACTGTGGGTACGGGAGTACGTACTGAGGGACTGTGTGGGGTACGGGAGTACGTACTGAGGGACACTGTGGGTACGGGAGTACGTACTGAGGGACACTGTGGGTACGGGAGTACGTACTGAGGGACACTATGGGTACGGGAGTACGTACTGAGGGACACTGTGGGGTGTGGGAGTACGTACTGAGGGACAATGTGGTGTGTGGGAGTACGTACTGAGGGACACTGTGGGTACGGGGGTACGTACTGAGGGACAGTGCGTGGTGTGGGAGTACGTACTGAGGGACAATGTGGTGTGTGGGAGTACATACTGAGGGACAGTGTGGGTACGGGGGTACGTACTGAGGGACAGTGCGTGGTGTGGGAGTACGTACTGAGGGACACTGTGGGGTGTAGGAGTACATACTGAGGGACAGTGTGGGGTGTGGGAGTATGTACTGAGGGACACTGTGGGGTGTGGGAGTACGTACTGAGGGACAGTGTAGTGTGTGGGAGTATGTACTGAGGGATACTGTGGGAACGGGAGTACGTACTGAGGGACACTGTGGTTACGGGGGTACATACTGAGGGACAGTGTGGGGTGTGGGAGTATGTACTGAGGGATAGTGTGGTGTGTGGGAGTATGTACTGAGGAAAAGTGTGGTGTGTGGGAGTACGTACTGAGGGACACTGTGGGTATGGGAGTACGTACTGAGGGAGACTATGGGGTGTGGGAGTACATACTGAGGGAGATTATGGGGTGTGGGAGTACGTACTGAGGGAAAGTGTGGGGTACGGGAGTACGTACTGAGGGGCAGTGTGGGGTGTGGGAGTACGTACTGTGGGACAGCGTGGGGTGCGGGAGTACGTACTGAAGGACACTGTGGGGTGCGGGAGTACGTACTCAGGGAGACTATGGGGTGCAGGAGTACGTACTAAGGGACAGTGTGGGGTACTGAGGTACGGAGGTACGTACTGATGGAGACTATGGGGTGGGGGAGTACGTACTAAGGGACACTGTTTGGTGTGGGAGTACGTTCTGAGGGACAGTGTGGTGTGTGGGTGTACGTACTGAGGGACAGTGTGGGGTGTGGGAGTACGTACTGAGGGAGAGTGTGGGGTGCGGGAGTATGTACTGAGGGACACTGTGGGGTGCAGGAGTACGTACTGAGGGACACTGTGGGTACGAGAGTATGTACTGAGGGACACTGTGGATACGGAGGTACGTACTGAGGGATAGTGTGGGGTGTGGGAGTACGTACTGAGGGACACTGTGGGTACGGGAGTACGTACTGAGGGAGACTATGGGGTGCGGGAGTACATACTGAAGGAGATTATGGGGTGTGGGAGTACGGACTGAGGGACAGTCTGCGGTACGGGGGTATGTACTGAGGGACACTGTGGGGTGTGGGAGTACGTACTGAGGGACACTGTGGGGTGTGGGAGTACCTACCGTGGGACAGTGTGCGGTGTGGGAGTACGTACTGAGAGAGACTATGCGGTGTGGGAGTACGTACTGAGGGACACTGTGGGGGACGGGAGTCCATACTGAGGGACAGTGCGGTGTGTGGGAGTACGTACTGAGGGAGACTACAGGGTGTGGGAGTATGTACTGAGGGACACTTTGGGTACGGGAGTACGTACTGAGGGACAGTGTGGGGTGCAGGACGTACTGAGGGGCACTGTGGGTACGGGAGTACGTACTGAGGGACAGTGCGGTGTGTGGGAGTACGTACTGAGGGATACTGTGGGAACGGGAGTACGTACTGAGGGACACTGTGGTTACGGGGGTACATACTGAGGGACAGTGTGGGGTGTGGGAGTACGTACTGAGGGACACTGTGGGGTGCGGGAGTACGTACTCAGGGAGACTATGGGGTGCGGGAGTACGTACTAAGGGACAGTGTGGGGTACTGGGTACGGGGGTACGTACTGATGGAGACTATGGGGTGGGGGAGTACGTACTAAGGGACACTGTTTGGTGTGGGAGTACGTTCTGAGGGACAGTGTGGTGTGTGGGTGTACGTACTGAGGGACAGTGTGGGATACGGGAGTACGTACTGAGGAACACTGTGGTGTGTGGGAGTACGTACTGAGGGACAGTGTGGGGTGTGGGAGTACGTACTGAGGGAGACTATGGGGTGCGGGAGTACATACTGAAGGAGATTATGGGGTGTGGGAGTACGTACTGAGGGACAGTCTGCGGTACGGGGGTATGTACTGAGGGACACTGTGGGGTGTGGGAGTACCTACTGTGGGACAGTGTGCGGTGTGGGAGTACGTACTGAGGGAGACTATGCGGTGTGGGAGTACGTACTAAGGGACACTGTGGGGGACGGGAGTCCATACTGAGGGACAGTACGGTGTGTGGGAGTACGTACTGAGGGAGACTATAGGGTGTGGGAGTATGTACTGAGGGACACTTTGGGTACGGGAGTACGTACTGAGGGACAGTGCGGTGTGTGGGAGTACGTACTGAGGGACACTGTGGTTACGGGGGTACATACTGAGGGACAGTGTGGGGTGTGGGAGTACGTACTGAGGGACACTGTGGGGTGTAGGAGTACATACTGAGGGACAGTGTGGGGTGTGGGATTACGTACTGAGGGACAGTGTGGGGTGTGGGAGTATGTACTGAGGAACAGTTTGGGGTGTGGGAGTACGTACTCAGGGATACTGTGGGTACGGGAGTACATACTGAGGGAGACTACTGGGTGTGGGAGTATGTACTGAGGGACAGTGTGGGGTGCGGGAGTACGTACTGAGGGACAGTGTGGAGTACGGGAGTACATACTGAGGGAGACTATGGGATGCGGGAGTACAACCTGAGGGACAGTGTGGGGTGTGGGAGTACGTACTGAGGGACAGTGTGCTGTGTGGGAGCACGTACTGAGGGACACTGTGGGTACGGGAGTACATACTGAGGGACTGTGTGGGGTACGGGAGTACGTACTGAGGGACACTGTGGGTACGGGGGTACGTAGTGAGGGACAGTGTGGGGTGTGGAAGTACGTACTGAGGGACTGTGTCGGGTACGGGAGTACGTACTGAGGGACACTGTGGGTACGGGAGTACGTACTGAGGGACACTGTGGGCACGGGAGTACGTACTGAGGGACACTGTGGGTATGGGAGTACGTACTGAGGGACACTGTGGGCACGGGAGTACGTACTGAGGGACACTGTGGGTACGGGAGTACGTACTGAGGGACACTGTGGGTACAGGAGTACATAGTGAGGGACACTGTGGGTACGGTAGTACGTACTGAGGGAGACTATGGGGTGCGAGAGTACGTACTGAGGGACACTGTGGGTACGGTAGTACGTACTGAGGGACACTGTGGGTACGGGAGTATGTACTGTGGGACAGTGTGGTGTGTGGGAGTACGTACTGAGGGGCAGTGTGGGTACGGGAGTATGTACTGAGGGACACTGTGGGGTGTGGGAGTATGAATTGAGGGACAGTGTGGGGTCTAGGAGTACGTACTGAGGGAGAGTGTGGGGTGCGGGAGTACGTACTGAGGGACAGTGTGGGGTGCGGGAGTACGTACTGAGGGACACTGTGGGTACAGGAGTACATAGTGAGGGACATTGTGGGTACGGGAGTACGTACGGAGGGAGACTATGGGGTGCGAGAGTATGTACTGAGGGACACTGTGGGTACGGGAGTACGTACTGAGGGACACTGTGGGGCGTGGGAGTACGAACTGAGGGAGACTATGGGGTGCGGGAGTATGTACTGAGGGACAGTGTGGGGTGCGGGAGTACGTACTGAGGGACAGTGTGGGGTGCGGGAGTACATACTGAGGGACAGTGTGGGGTGCGGGAGTACGTACTGAGGGACAGTGTGATGTGTGGGAGCACGTACTGAGGGACACTGTGGGTACGGGAGTACGTACTGAGGGACTGTGTGGGGTACGGGAGTACGTACTGAGGGACACTGTGGGTACGGGAGTACGTACTGAGGGACACTGTGGGTACGGGAGTACGTACTGAGGGACACTATGGGTATGGGAGTACGTACTGAGGGACACTGTGGGGTGTGGGAGTACGTACTGAGGGACAATGTGGTGTGTGGGAGTACGTACTGAGGGACACTGTGGGGTGTAGGAGTACATACTGAGGGACAGTGTGGGTACAGGGGTACGTACTGAGGGACAGTGCGTGGTGTGGGAGTACGTACTGAGGGACACTGTGGGTACGGGAGTACGTACTGAGGGACACTATGGGTATGGGAGTACGTACTGAGGGACACTGTGGGGTGTAGGAGTACATACTGAGGGACACTGTGGGCACGGGAGTACGTACTGAGGGACAGTGTGGGGTGTGGGAGTACGTACTGAGGGACACTGTGGGGTGTAGGAGTACATACTGAGGGACAGTGTGGGGTGTGGGATTACGTACTGAGGGACAGTGTGGGGTGTGGGAGTATGTACTGAGGAACACTGTGGGTACGGGAGTACATACTGAGGGAGACTATTGGGTGTGGGAGTACGTACTGAGGGACACTGTGGGGTGTGGGAGTACGTACTGAGGGACAGTGTGGGTATGGGAGTACGTACTGAGGGAGACTATGGGGTGTGGGAGTACATACTGAGGGAGATTATGGGGTGTGGGAGTACGTACTGAGGGAAAGTGTAGGGTACGGGAGTACGTACTGAGGGGCAGTGTGGGGTGTGGGAGTACGTACTGAGGGACACTGTGGGTACGGCAGTACGTACTGAGGGACACTGTGGGTACAGGAGTACATAGTGAGGGACACTGTGGGTACGGTAGTACGTACTGAGGGAGACTATGGGGTGCGAGAGTACGTATTGAGGGACACTGTGGGTAAGGGAGTACGTACTGAGGGACACTGTGGGTACGGGAGTACGTACTGAGGGATACTGTGGGGTGTGGGAGTATGTACTGAGGGACACTGTGGGGTGTGGGAGTACGTTCTGAGGGAAGCTGTGGGTACGGGAATACGTACTGAGGGACACTGTGGGTACAGGAGTACATAGTGAGGGACACTGTGGGTACGGGAGTACGTACTGAGGGACACTGTGGGGTGTGGGAGTATGAATTGAGGGACAGTGTGGGGTCTAGGAGTACGTACTGAGGGACAGTGTGGTGTGTGGGAGTACGTACTGAGGGACACTGTGGGTATGAGAGTACGTACTGAGGGACAGTGTGGTGTGTGGGAGCACGTACTGAGGGAGATTATGGGGTGCGGGAGTACGTATTGAGGGAGACTATGGGGTGAGGGAGTACATACTGAGTGCACTATGGGGTGCCGGAGTACGTACAGAGGGACAGTGTGGGGTGTGGGAGTACGTACTGAGGGACACTGTGGGTATGGGTGTACGTACTGAGGGAGACTGTGGGGTGCGGGAGTACATACTGAGGGACAGTGTGGTGTGCGGGAGTACGTACAGAGGGACAGTGTGGTGTGTGGGAGCACGTACTGAGGGACACTGTGGGTACGGGAGTACGTACTGTGGGACAGTGTGGGGTGTGGGAGTACGTACTGAGGGATATTGTGGGTACGGGAGTATATGGTGAGGGACATTGTGGGTACGGGAGTACGTACTGAGGGAAAGTGTGGGGTACGGGAGTACGTACTGAGGGACAGTGTGGGGTGTGGGAGTACGTACTGAGGGAGACTATGCGGTGTGGGAGTACGTACTGAGGGACACTGTGGTGTGTGGGAGTACGTACTGAGGGAGACTATAGGGTGTGGGAGTATGTACTAAGGGACACTGTGGGTACGAGAGTACGTACTGAGGGACAGTGTGGGGTGCAGGACGTACTGAAGGGCACTGTGGGTATGGGAGTACGTACTGAGGGACAGTGTGGGGTGCGGGAGTACATACTGAAGGAGATTATGGGGTGTGGGAGTACGGACTGAGGGACAGTCTGCGGTACGGGGGTATGTACTGAGGGACACTGTGGGGTGTGGGAGTACGTACTGAGGGACACTGTGGGGTGTGGGAGTACCTACCGTGGGACAGTGTGCGGTGTGGGAGTACGTACTGAGAGAGACTATGCGGTGTGGGAGTACGTACTGAGGGACACTGTGGGGGACGGGAGTCCATACTGAGGGACAGTGCGGTGTGTGGGAGTACGTACTGAGGGAGACTATAGGGTGTGGGAGTATGTACTGAGGGACACTTTGGGTACGGGAGTCCATACTGAGGGACAGTGCGGTGTGTGGGAGTACGTACTGAGGGAGACTACAGGGTGTGGGAGTATGTACTGAGGGACACTTTGGGTACGGGAGTACGTACTGAGGGACAGTGTGGGGTGCAGGACGTACTGAGGGGCACTGTGGGTACGGGAGTACGTACTGAGGGACAGTGCGGTGTGTGGGAGTACGTACTGAGGGATACTGTGGGAACGGGAGTACGTACTGAGGGACACTGTGGTTACGGGGGTACATACTGAGGGACAGTGTGGGGTGTGGGAGTACGTACTGAGGGACACTGTGGGGTGCGGGAGTACGTACTCAGGGAGACTATGGGGTGCGGGAGTACGTACTAAGGGACAGTGTGGGGTACTGGGTACGGGGGTACGTACTGATGGAGACTATGGGGTGGGGGAGTACGTACTAAGGGACACTGTTTGGTGTGGGAGTACGTTCTGAGGGACAGTGTGGTGTGTGGGTGTACGTACTGAGGGACAGTGTGGGATACGGGAGTACGTACTGAGGAACACTGTGGTGTGTGGGAGTACGTACTGAGGGACAGTGTGGGGTGTGGGAGTACGTACTGAGGGAGAGTGTGGGGTGCGGGAGTATGTACTGAGGGACACTGTGGGGTGCAGGAGTACGTACTGAGGGACACTGTGGGTACGAGAGTATGTACTGAGGGACACTGTGGATACGGAGGTACGTACTGAGGGATAGTGTGGGGTGTGGGAGTACGTACTGAGGGACACTGTGGGTACGGGAGTTCGTACTGAGGGAGACTATGGGGTGCGGGAGTACATACTGAAGGAGATTATGGGGTGTGGGAGTACGTACTGAGGGACAGTCTGCGGTACGGGGGTATGTACTGAGGGACACTGTGGGGTGTGGGAGTACGTACTGAGGGACACTGTGGGGTGTGGGAGTACGTACTAAGGGACACTGTGGGGGACGGGAGTCCATACTGAGGGACAGTACGGTGTGTGGGAGTACGTACTGAGGGAGACTATAGGGTGTGGGAGTATGTACTGAGGGACACTTTGGGTACGGGAGTACGTACTGAGGGACAGTGCGGTGTGTGGGAGTACGTACTGAGGGACACTGTGGTTACGGGGGTACATACTGAGGGACAGTGTGGGGTGTGGGAGTACGTACTGAGGGACACTGTGGGGTGTAGGAGTACGTACTGAGGGACACTGTGGTTACGGGGGTACATACTGAGGGACAGTGTGGGGTGTGGGAGTACGTACTGAGGGACACTGTGGGGTGTAGGAGTACATACTGAGGGACAGTGTGGGGTGTGGGATTACGTACTGAGGGACAGTGTGGGGTGTGGGAGTATGTACTGAGGAACAGTTTGGGGTGTGGGAGTACGTACTCAGGGATACTGTGGGTACGGGAGTACATACTGAGGGAGACTACTGGGTGTGGGAGTATGTACTGAGGGACAGTGTGGGGTGCGGGAGTACGTACTGAGGGACAGTGTGGAGTACGGGAGTACATACTGAGGGAGACTATGGGATGCGGGAGTACAACCTGAGGGACAGTGTGGGGTGTGGGAGTACGTACTGAGGGACAGTGTGCTGTGTGGGAGCACGTACTGAGGGACACTGTGGGTACGGGAGTACATACTGAGGGACTGTGTGGGGTACGGGAGTACGTACTGAGGGACACTGTGGGTACGGGGGTACGTAGTGAGGGACAGTGTGGGGTGTGGAAGTACGTACTGAGGGACTGTGTCGGGTACGGGAGTACGTACTGAGGGACACTGTGGGTACGGGAGTACGTACTGAGGGACACTGTGGGCACGGGAGTACGTACTGAGGGACACTGTGGGTATGGGAGTACGTACTGAGGGACACTGTGGGTACGGGAGTACGTACTGAGGGACACTGTGGGTACAGGAGTACATAGTGAGGGACACTGTGGGTACGGTAGTACGTACTGAGGGACACTGTGGGTACAGGAGTACATAGTGAGGGACACTGTGGGTACGGTAGTACGTACTGAGGGAGACTATGGGGTGCGAGAGTACGTATTGAGGGACACTGTGGGTACGGTAGTACGTACTGAGGGACACTGTGGGTACGGGAGTACGTACTGAGGGACACTGTGGGTACGGTAGTACGTACTGAGGGACACTGTGGGTACGGGAGTATGTACTGTGGGACAGTGTGGTGTGTGGGAGTACGTACTGAGGGGCAGTGTGGGTACGGGAGTATGTACTGAGGGACACTGTGGGGTGTGGGAGTATGAATTGAGGGACAGTGTGGGGTCTAGGAGTACGTACTGAGGGACAGTGTGGTGTGTGGGAGTACGTACTGAGGGACACTGTGGGTATGAGAGTACGTACTGAGGGACAGTGTGGGGTGCGGGAGTACGTATTGAGGGAGACTATGGGGTGAGGGAGTACGTACTGAGTGCACTATGGGGTGCCGGAGTACGTACAGAGGGACAGTGTGGGGTGTGGGAGTACGTACTGAGGGAGAATATGGGGTGCGGGAGTACATACTGAGGGACAGTGTGGGGTGCGGGAGTACGTACAGAGGGACAGTGTGGTGTGTGGGAGCACGTACTGAGGGACACTGTCGGTACGGGAGTACGTACTGTGGGACAGTGTGGGGTGTGGGAGTACGTACTGAGGGATATTGTGGGTACGGGAGTATATGGTGAGGGACATTGTGGGTCCGGGAGTACATACTGCGGGAGACTGGGGTGCGGGAGTACGTACTGAGGGAAAGTGTGGGGTACGGGAGTACGTACTGAGGGACAGTGTGGGGTGTGGGAGTACGTACTGAGGGACACTGTGGGGGACGGGAGTCCATACTGAGGGACAGTGCGGTGTGTGGGAGTACGTACTGAGGGAGACTATAGGGTGTGGGAGTATGTACTGAGGGACACTGTGGGCACGGGAGTACGTACTGAGGGACAGTGTGGGGTGCAGGGCGTACTGAGGGGCACTGTGGGTACGGGAGTACGTACTGAGGGACAGTGTGGTGTACGGGAATACGTACTGAGGGACACTATGGGGTGCGGGAGTACGTACTAAGGGACAGTGTGGGGTACTGAGGTACGGGGGTACGTACTGATGGAGACTATGGGGTGGGGGAGTACGTACTAAGGGACACTGTTTGGTGTGGGAGTACGTTCTGAGGGACAGTGTGGTGTGTGGGTGTACGTACTGAGGGACAGTGTGGGATACGGGAGTATGTACTGAGGAACACTGTGGTGTGTGGGAGTACGTACTGAGGGACAGTGTGGGGTGTGGGAGTACGTACTGAGGGAGAGTGTGGGGTGCGGGAGTATGTACTGAGGGACACTCTGGGGTGCAGGAGTACGTACTGAGGGACACTGTGGGTACGAGAGTATGTACTGAGGGACACTGTGGATACGGAGGTACGTACTGAGGGATAGTGTGGGGTGTGGGAGTACGTACTGAGGGACACTGTGGTTACGGGAGTACGTACTGAGGGAGACTATGGGGTGCGGGAGTACATACTGAAGGAGATTATGGGGTGTGGGAGTACGTACTGAGGGACACTGTGGGGTGTGGGAGTACCTACTGTGGGACAGTGTGCGGTGTGGGAGTACGTACTGAGGGAGACTATGCGGTGTGGGAGTACGTACTGAGGGACACTGTGGGTACGGGAGTACGTACTGAGGGACAGTGTGGGGTGCAGGACGCACTGAGGGGCACTGTGGGTACGGGAGTACGTACTGAGGGACAGTGCGGTGTGTGGGAGTACGTACTGAGGAATACTGTGGGAACGGGAGTACGTACTGAGGGACACTGTGGGTACGGGGGTACGTACTGAGGGACAGTGCGTGGTGTGGGAGTACGTACTGAGGGACACTGTGGGGTGTAGGAGTACGTACTGAGGGACAGTGTGGGGTGTGGGATTACGTACTGAGGGACAGTGTGGGGTGTGGGAGTATGTACTGAGGAACAGTTTGGGGTGTGGGAGTACGTACTCAGGGACACTGTGGGTACGGGAGTACATACTGAGGGAGACTATTGGGTGTGGGAGTACGTACTGAGGGACAGTGTGGGGTGTGGAAGTACATACTGAGGGACAGTGTGGGGTGCTGGAGTACGTACTGAGGGACAGTGTGGAGTACGGGAGTACATACTGAGGGAGACTATGGGATGCGGGAGTACAACCTGAGGGACAGTGTGGGGTGTGGGAGTACGTACTGAGGGACAGTGTGCTGTGTGGGAGCACGTACTGAGGGACACTGTGGGTACGGGAGTACATACTGAGGGACTGTGTGGGGTACGGGAGTACGTACTGAGGGACACTGTGGGTACGGGGGTACGTAGTGAGGGACAGTGTGGGGTGTGGAAGTACGTACTGAGGGACTGTGTCGGGTACGGGAGTACGTACTGAGGGACACTATGGGTACGGGGGTACGTAGTGAGGGACAGTGTGGGGTGTGGAAGTACGTACTGAGGGACTGTGTCGGGTACGGGAGTACGTACTGAGGGACACTGTGGGTACGGGAGTACGTACTGAGGGACACTGTGGGTACGGGAGTACGTACTGAGGGACACTGTGGGTACAGGAGTACATAGTAAGGGACACTGTGGGTACGGTAGTACGTACTGAGGGAGACTATGGGGTGCAAGAGTACGTATTGAGGGACACTGTGGGTACGGTAGTACGTACTGAGGGACACTGTGGGTACGGGAGTATGTACTGTGGGACAGTGTGGTGTGTGGGAGTACGTACTGAGGGGCAGTGTGGGGTGCAGGAGTACGTACTGAGGGACACTGTGGATATGAGAGTACGTACTGAGGGACAGTGTGGGGTGCGGGAGTACGTACTGAGGGAGATTATGGGGTGCGGGAGTACGTATTGAGGGAGACTATGGGGTGAGGGAGTACGTACTGAGTGCACTATGGGGTGCCGGAGTACGTACAGAGGGACAGTGTGGGGTGTGGGAGTACGTACTGAGGGAGAATATGGGGTGCGGGAGTACATACTGAGGGACAGTGTGGGGTGCGGGAGTACGTACAGAGGGACAGTGTGGTGTGTGGGAGCACGTACTGAGGGACACTGTCGGTACGGGAGTACGTACTGTGGGACAGTGAGGAGTGTGGGAGTACGTACTGAGGGATATTGTGGGTACGGGAGTATATGGTGAGGGACATTGTGGGTACGGGAGTACGTACTGAGGGACAGTGCGGTGTGTGGGAGTACGTACTGAGGGAGACTATAGGGTGTGGGAGTATGTACTGAGGGACACTTTGGGTACGGGAGTACGTACTGAGGGACAGTGTGGGGTGCAGGACGCACTGAGGGGCACTGTGGGTACGGGAGTACGTACTGAGGGACAGTGCGGTGTGTGGGAGTACGTACTGAGGAATACTGTGGGAACGGGAGTACGTACTGAGGGACACTGTGGTTACGGGGGTACATACTGAGGGACAGTGTGGGGTGTGGGAGTACGTACTGAGGGACACTGTGGGGGACGGGAGTCCATACTGAGGGACAGTGCGGTGTGTGGGAGTACGTTCTGAGGGAGACTATAGGGTGTGGGAGTACGTACTGAGGGACACTGTGGGGGACGGGAGTCAATACTGAGGGACAGTGCGGTGTGTGGGAGTACGTCCTGAGGGAGCCTATAGGGTGTGGGAGTATGTACTGACGGTCACAGTGGGTACGGGAGTACGTACTGAGGGACAGTGTGGGGTGCAGGGCCTACTGAGGGGCACTGTGGGTACGGGAGTACGTACTGAGGGACAGTGTGGTGTACGGGAGTACGTACTGAGGGAGACTATGGGGTGCGGGAGTACGTACTAAGGGACAGTGTGGGGTACTGAGGTACGGGGGTACGTACTGATGGAGACTATGGGGTGGGGGAGTCATTACTAAGGGACACTGTTTGGTGTGGGAGTACGTTCTGAGGGACAGTGTGGGGTGTGGGAGTACGTACTGAGGGAGAGTGTGGGGTGCGGGAGTATGTACTGAGGGACACTCTGGGGTGCAGGAGTACGTACTGAGGGACACTGTGGGTACGAGAGTATGTACTGACGGACACTGTGGATACGGAGGTACGTACTGAGGGATAGTGTGGGGTGTGGGAGTACGTACTGAGGGACACTGTGGGTACGGGAGTACGTACTGAGGGAGACTATGGGGTGCGGGAGTACATACTGAAGGAGATTATGGGGTGTGGGAGTACGTACTGAGGGACAGTCTGCGGTACGGGGGTATGTACTGAGGGACACTGTGGGGTGTGGGAGTACGTACTGAGGGACACTGTGGGGTGTGGGAGTACCTACTGTGGGACAGTGTGCGGTGTGGGAGTACGTACTGAGGGAGACTATGCGGTGTGGGAGTACGTACTGAGGCACACTGTGGGGGACGGGAGTCCATACTGAGGGACAGTGCGGTGTGTGGGAGTACGTACTGAGGGACAGTCTGCGGTACGGGGGTATGTACTGAGGGACACTGTGGGGTGTGGGAGTACGTACTGAGGGACACTGTGGGGTGTGGGAGTACCTACTGTGGGACAGTGTGCGGTGTGGGAGTACGTACTGAGGGAGACTATGCGGTGTGGGAGTACGTACTGAGGCACACTGTGGGGGACGGGAGTCCATACTGAGGGACAGTGCGGTGTGTGGGAGTACGTACTGAGGGAGACTATAGGGTGTGGGAGTATGTACTGAGGGACACTTTGGGTACGGGAGTACGTACTGAGGGACAGTGTGGGGTGCAGGACGTACTGAGGGGCACTGTGGGTACGGGAGTACGTACTGAGGGACAGTGCGGTGTGTGGGAGTACGTACTGAGGGATACTGTGGGAACGGGAGTACGTACTGAGGGACACTGTGGTTACGGGGGTACATACTGAGGGACAGTGTGGGGTGTGGGAGTACGTACTGAGGGACAGTGTGGGGTGTGGGATTACGTACTGAGGGACAGTGTGGGGTGTGGGAGTATGTACTGAGGAACAGTTTGGGGTGTGGGAGTACGTACTCAGGGACACTGTGGGTACGGGAGTACATACTGAGGGAGACTATTGGGTGTGGGAGTACGTACTGAGGGACAGTGTGGGGTGTGGAAGTACATACTGAGGGACAGTGTGGGGTGCGGGAGTACGTACTGAGGGACAGTGTGGAGTACGGGAGTACATACTGAGGGAGACTATGGGATGCGGGAGTACAACCTGAGGGACAGTGTGCTGTGTGGGAGCACGTACTGAGGGACACTGTGGGTACGGGAGTACATACTGAGGGACTGTGTGGGGTACGGGAGTACGTACTGAGGGACACTGTGGGTACGGGGGTACGTAGTGAGGGACAGTGTGGGGTGTGGAAGTACGTACTGAGGGACTGTGTCGGGTACGGGAGTACGTACTGAGGGACACTGTGGGTACGGGAGTACGTACTGAGGGACACTGTGGGTACGGGAGTACATAGTGAGGGACACTGTGGGTACGGGAGTACATAGTGAGGGAGACTATGGGGTGCGATAGTACGTATTGAGGGACACTGTGGGTACGGTAGTACGTACTGAGGGACACTGTGGGTACGGGAGTATGTACTGTGGGACAGTGTGCTGTGTGGGAGTACGTACTGAGGGGCACTGTGGGTACGGGAGTACGTACTGAGGGACACTGTGGGGTGTGGGAGTATGAATTGAGGGACAGTGTGGGGTCTAGGAGTACGTACTGAGGGACAGTGTGGTGTGTGGGAGTACGTACTGAGGGACACTGTGGGGTGCGGGAGTACGTACTGAGGGAGATTATGGGGTGCGGGAGTACGTATTGAGGGAGACTATGGGGTGAGGGAGTACGTACTGAGGGAAAGTGTGGGGTACGGGAGTACGTACTGAGGGACAGTGTGGGGTGTGGGAGTACGTACTGAGGGAGACTATGCGATGTGGGAGTACGTACTGAGGGACACTGTGGGGGACGGGAGTCCATACTGAGGGACAGTGCGGTGTGTGGGAGTACGTACTGAGGGAGACTATAGGGTGTGGGAGTATGTACTGAGGGACACTGTGGGTACGGGAGTACGTACTGAGGGACAGTGTGGGGTGCAGGGCGTACTGAGGGGCACTGTGGGTACGGGAGTACGTACTGAGGGACACTGTGGGTACGGGAGTACGTACTGAGGGACAGTGTGGTGTACGGGAGTACGTACTGAGGGAGACTATGGGGTACGGGAGTACGTACTGAGGGACAGTGTGGGGTGTGGGAGTACGTACTGAGGGAGACTATGCGGTGTGGGAGTACGTACTGAGGGACACTGTGGGGGACGGGAGTCCATACTGAGGGACAGTGCGGTGTGTGGGAGTACGTTCTGAGGGAGACTATAGGGTGTGGGAGTACGTACTGAGGGACAGTGTGGTATGTGGGAGTACGTTCTGAGGGAGACTATAGGGTGTGGGAGTACGTACTGAGGGACACTGTGGGGGACAGGTGTCAATACTGAGGGACAGTGCGGTGTGTGGGAGTACGTACTGAGGGACACTGTGGGTACGGGAGTACATAGTGAGGGACACTGTGGGTACGGTAGTACGTACTGAGGGAGACTATGGGGTGCGAGAGTACGTACTGAGGGAGACTATGGGGTGCGGGAGTACGTACTGAGGGAGACTATGGAGTGAGGGAGTACGTACTGAGGGCACAATGGGGTGCGGGAGTACGTACTGAGGGACAGTGTGGGGTGTGGGAGTACGTACTGAGGGACACTGGGTACGGGAGTACGTACTGAGGGAGACTATGGGGTGTGGGAGTACGTACTGAGGGGCAGTGTGGGGTGCAGGAGTACGTACTGAGGGGCACTGTGGGTACGGGAGTACGTACTGAGGGGCACTGTGGGTACGGGAGTACGTACTGAGGGGCACTGTGGGTACGGGAGTACGTACTGAGGGACAGTGTGGGGTGCGGGAATACGTACTGAGGGACACTGTGGGTACGGGAGTACATACTGAGGGACAGTGTGGGGTGCGGGAGTACGTACTGAGGGACACCGTGGGTACAGGAGTACATAGTGAGGGACATTGTGGGTACGGGAGTACATACGGAGGGAGACTATGGGGTGCGAGAGTATGTACTGAGGGACACTGTGTGTACGGGAGTACGTACTGAGGGACACTGTGGGGTGTGGGAGTACGAACTGAGGGAGACTATGGGGTGCGGGAGTATGTACTGAGGGACAGTGTGGGGTGTGGGAGTATGTACTGAGGGAGACTATGGTGTGTGGGAGTACATACTGAGGGACACTGTGGGTAAGGGAGTACGTACTGAGGGACAGTGTGGTGTGTGGGAGCACGTACTGAGGGACAATGTGGGGTACGGGCGTACATACTGAAGGACAGTGTGGGGTGTGGGAGTACTTACTGAGGGAGACTATGGGGTGTGGGAGTACATACTGAGGGAGACTATTGGGTGTGGGAGTACATACTGAGGGACAGTGTGGGGTGTGGAAGTACGTACTGAGGGACAGTGTGGGGTGCGGGAGTACGTACTGAGGGACAGTGTGGAGTGCGGGAGTACGTACTGAGGGACAGTGTGGGGTGTTGGAGTACATTCTGAGGGACAATGTGGGCCACGGGAGTACGTACTGAGGGACACTGTGGGGTACAGGTGTACGTACTGAGGGACAGTGTGGGGTGTGGGAGTACTTACTGAGGGAGACTATGGGGTGTGGGAGTACATACTGAGGGAGACTATTGGGTGTGGGAGTACATACTGAGGGACAGTGTGTGGTGTGGAAGTACGTACTGAGGGACAGTGTGGGGTGCGGGAGTACGTACTGAGGGACAGTGTGGGGTGTTGGAGTACATTCTGAGGGACACTGTGGGCCACGGGAGTACGTACTGAGGGACACTGTGGGGTACAGGTGTACGTACTGAGGGACAGTGTGGGGTGTAGGAGTACGTACTGAGGGAGACCATGGGGTGTGGGAGTACGTACTGAGGGACGCTGTGGGGTGTAGGAGTACGTACTAAGGGACAGTGTGGGGTGCGGGAGTACGTACTGAGGGACAGTGTGGGGTGTGGGAGTACGTTCTGAGGGAGACTATGGGGTGTGGGAGTACTTACTGAGGGACAGTGTGGGGTACGGGAGTCCATACTGAGGGACAGTGTGGGGTGTGGGAGTACGTACTGAGGGAGACTATAGGGTGTGGGTGTACGTACTGAGGCACACTGTGGGTACGGGAGTACGTACTGAGGGACACTGTGAGTTCGGGAGTACGTACTGAGGGACACTGTGCGATGCAGGATTACGTACTGAGGGACAGTGTGCGGTATGGGGGTCTGTACTGAGGGACTCTGTGGGGTATGGGAGTACGTACTGAGGGACACTGTGGGGTGTGGGAGTACGTACTGTGGGACAGTGTGCGGTGTGGGAGTACGTACTGAGGGACACTGTGGGTACAGGAGTACATAGTGAGGGACAGTATGGGTACGGGAGTACGTACTGAGGGAGACTATGGTGTGCGGGATTACGTACTGAGGGACACTGTGGGTACGGGAGTACGTACTGAGGGAAACTGTGGGTACGGGGGTACGTACTGAGGGACAGTGTGGGGTACGTACTGAGGGACAGTGTGGGGTGTGGGAGTACGTACTGAGGGACACTGTGGGTACGGGAGTACGTACTGAGGGAGACTATGGGGTGCGGGAGTACGTACTAAGGGACACTGTGGTGTGTGGGAGTACGTACTGAGGGATAGTGTGGGGTGCGGGAGTACGTACTGAGGGACAGTCTGGGGTGTGGGAGTACGTTCTGAGGGAGACTATGGGGTGTGGGAGTACTTACTGAGGGACAGTGAGGTGTGTGGGAGTACATACTGAGGGAGATTATGGGGTGTGGGAGTACGTACTGAGGAACACTGTGGTGTGTGGGAGTACGTACTGAGGGACACTGTTGGGTGCGGGAGTACGTACTGAGGGACACTGTGAGTTCGGGAGTACGTACTGAGGGACACTGTGGGACGCGGGATTACGTACTGAGGGACAGTGTGTGGTACGGGGGTATGTACTGAGGGACACTGTGGGGTATGGGAGTACGTACTGAGGGACACTGTGGGGTGTGGGAGTACGTACTGTGGGACAGTGTGCGGTGTGGGAGTACGTACTGAGGGACACTGTGGGTACGGGAGTACATACTGAAGGACAGTGTGGTGTGTGGGAGTACGTACTGAGGGACAGTGTGGGGTGTGGGAGTACGTACTGACGGACAGTGTGGGGTCCAGGAGTACGTACTGAGGGACAGTGTGGTGTGTGGAAGTACGTACTGAGGGACACTGTGGGTACGAGAGTACGTACTGAAGGACAGTGTGGGGTCTGGGAGTACATACTGAGGGAGACTATGGGGTGCAGGAGTATGTACTGAGGGAGACTATGGGGTGAGGGAGTACGTACTGAGGGTACTATGGGGTGCGGGAGTACGTACTGAGGGACAGTGTGGGGTGTGTGAGTACGTACTGAGGGACACTGTGGGTACGAGAGTACGTACTGAGGGCAGTATGGGGTGCGGGAGTACGTACTGAGGGACTGTGTGGGGTGCGGGAGTACGTACTGAGGGACAGTGTGGGTACGGGAGTACGTACTGAGGGACACTGTGGGGTGTGGGAGTACGTACTGAGGGAGACTATGGGGTGTGGGAGTACATACTGAGGGACAGTGTGGGGTGTGGGAGTACGTACTGAGGGAGAGTATGGAGTGCGGGAGTACGTACTGAGGTACAGTGTGGGGTACGGGGGTACGTACTGAGGGACAGTGTGGGGTACGGGGTACGTACTGAGGGACAGTGTGGGGTATGGGGTACGTACTGAGGGACAATGTGGGGTGCGGGAGTATGTACTGAGGGACACTGTGGGTTCGGGAGTATGTACTGAGGGACAGTGTGGGGTGTGGGAGTACGTACTGAGGGACAGTGTGGGGCACGGGAGTACGTACTGAGGGACACTGTGGGTACGGGGGTATGTACTGAGGGGCAGTGTCGGGTGTGGGAGTACGTACTGAGGGACACTGTGGGTACGGGAGTACGTACTGAGGAACATTGTGGGTACGGGAGTATGTACTGAGGGACACTGTGGGGTGTGGGAGTACGTACTGAGGGACAGTGCGGTGTGTGGGAGTATGTACTGTGGGACACTGTGGGTACGGGAGCACGTACTGAGGGAGACTATGGGGTGCAGGAGTACGTACTGAGGGACAGTGCGGGGTGTGGGTGTACGTACTCAGGGACAGTGTGATCGCGGGACCATCACAGGAGGAGGAGCAAGAGGCTCGGGAGAGGACTGAGTGCTGGGAAGCAGGTAAGGAGCTGAGATGAGTGTGCTTTGAAAGCAGCGCGGAGCGGGGATCGGGCAGTGTGATCGCGGGACCATCACAGGAAGAGGAGCAAGGGGCTCGGGAGAGCACTGAGTGCTGGGAAGCAGCTGAGGAGCTGAGGGGAGTGTGCTTTAATAGAAGCATGGAGGGCAACCGAAGGGTTAAACTGAGTGTTGATTAGTTGATCAGAGGGAATGAGTACTTGAGATAATTGACAGGGACAAATAAAAGGAGGGGTAACTGAAGGTTGGTGTGTGAATGGCTTGGGGTTGGAGTGGAGCTTTGAGGCTTTGGGTCGAGAGGCTTCGGTGAGCAGAGGCTGAGGACGAGCTTGCTCCCAGTGATGTGATGCCCGGTAAGTTCCTTTAATTAATTTAATTAACTTAGGAGTAGATAATGGAGAAAGCAGTTAGAGCAGTTGAGTGCTCCGTATGCAGTATGTGGGAAGTCAGAGACAGCACAATTGTCCCTGATGACTACACCCGTAAAAGGTGCATCCAGCTGTAGCTCCTGACAAACCGAGTTAGGGAACTGGAGCTGGGGCTGGATAAACTTCAGATCATTCGTGAGGCAGAGGCAGAAATAGACAGGAGTTTCAGGGAGACGGTCACCCCTAAAAGTCAGGAGGCAGGTAGCTGGGTGACTGTCAGGACAGGGAAGGGCAACAGACAGAAAGAGCAGAGCACCTCTGTGGCCGTTCCCATCAACAATAAGTATACCGTTTTGGATATTGTTGGTGGGGACAACCTACCGGGGACAAGTTGTAGTGGTTGCGTCTCTGGCACCGAGACTGGACCCCCAACTCAGAAAGGAAGGACGGAAAAGAGGAGAGAAGTAGTGATAGGGGATTCGATAGTTAGGGGGACAGAATAGAGGTTCTGTGGGAGAGATCGAGAATCCCAGATGGTCTGTTGCCTCCCTGGTGCCAGGGTCCGTGATATCTCGGATCGAGTTCTCGGTATTCTCAGGAGGGAGGGTGAGCAGCCAGATGTCGTGGTTCATGTAGGGACCAATGATGTGGATAGGAAGGAGGAGGAGGTCCTGCAAAGAGAGTTTAGGGAGTTAGGTGCAAAGTTGAAGGACAAGACCTCCAAGGTTGCAACCTCAGGATTGTTACCCGTGCCACGTGCTAGCGAGGCTAGAAATAGGAAGATAATGCAGCTAAATACGTGGCTAAAGAGATGGTGCAGGAGGGAGGGCTTCATGTTTCTGGACAATTGGGTTTTGTTCCAGGGAAGGTGGGACCAGTTCCGATGGGACAGTTTGCACCTGAACTGGAGGGGGACTAACATCCTTGCGGGTAGATTTTCTAGTGCTGCTCCGTTGGTTTAAACTAGATTTGCAGGGGGAGGGGAACCAGAGTGTTAGAGCAGATAGTGAGGTGGAGGAGAATAAAGGTCATGTGACGACTGCATGTATAGACAGAAATCAAAGGTTTTGCACATGATAGAAATATTCTCAGGTGTATCTATTTCAATGCAAGGAGGATTGTAGGTAAGGCAAACGAGAGGAATTCTGCAGATGCTGGAAATTCAAGCAACACACATCCAAGTTGTTGGTGAACGCAGCAGGCCAGGCAGCATCTCTAGGAAGAGGTACAGTCGACGTTTCAGGCAGAGACCCTTCGTCAAGACTAACTGAAGGAAGATTTAGTAACAGATTTGAAAGTGGGAGGGGGAGGTGGAGATCCAAAATGATAGGAGAAGACAGGAGGGGGAGGGATGGAGCCAAGAGCTGGACAGGTGATTGGCAAAGGGGATATGAGAGGATCATGGGACAGGAGGCCCAGGGAGAAGGAAGCGGGGGGGAACCTAGAGGATGGGCAAGGGGTATAGTCAGAGGGACAGAGGGAGAAAAAGGAGAGTGAGAGAAAGAAAGTGTGTAGAAAAATAAATAACGGATGGGGTACGAGGGGGAGGTGGGGCATTAGAGGAAGTTAGAGAAGTCAATGTTCACACCATCAGGTTGGAGGCTACCCAGACGGAACATAAGGTGTTGTTCCTCCAACCTGAGTGTGGCTTCATCTTTACAGTAGAGGAGGCCGTGGATAAGACATATCAGAATGGGAATGGGATGTGGAATTAAAATGTGTGGCCACTGGGAGATCCTGCTTTCTCTGGCGGACAGAGCGTAGGTGTTCAGCAAAACGATCTCCCAGTCTGCGTCGGGTCTCGCCAATATATAGAAGGCCACATCGGGAGCACCGGACGCAGTATATCACCCCAGTCGACTCAACAGGTGAAGTGTCGCCTCACCTGGAAGGACTGTCTGGGGCCCTGAATGGTGGTAAGGGAGGAAGTGTAAGGGCATGTGTAGAACTTGTTCCGCTTATAAGGGTAAGTGCCAGGAGGGAGATCAGTGGGGAGGGATGGGGGGGACTGGAGGCCTCCCTGACTTCCCACATCCTGCAAGAGAAGCGTTCCAACATCCTGCCTGGCATTCTCTCTACTCTAAACAAACAAGACAAAACTTACTGAAACCTACCCTCGCTTCTACCTGTTCACGCTGAAGCCTGTTGAGTCAAAGCCATCCCACTCTGCTCCCCCTCACTCTGCTGCCCGCTGTATATGGTGTTTTTTTTAACCTTTGGCGCTCTACGTCATGCGCCTGCGTTGTCTAGCCTATTTTCCCTGGGCAGTGTTTAAAAAAAAGACTTCTCTCCGAGATTCCTTTACTCCTTCACTCTCAGCCTCTTGCTCCGATTTTAAAAAAAGGCAACAAAGAACAAATGAGGTACTTGAAGAGTATAGAAAATGTAAGAAAATACTGAAGAAGGAAATCAGGAAGGGAAAAAGAAGACATGAGGTTGCTCTGGCAGATAATGTGAAGGTAAACCCAAAGGGTTTCTACAAGTATATTAAGAGTAAAGGGTTCTACGATTAATTACATCATGAGTTTGGAAGTCTATTATACCTGTGTTATCAGAAATCTTTTCTGTATATGTTTATTAATAATAAGATTATTCCAATCTCTTTGTATCAACATTGTTATTTTGTTTATAACTTTGGAAAAATTAATAAAAAGATTTAAAAAGAAAGAAAAAAGTAAAAGGATAGTAAGGGACAAAATTGGTCCCCTAGAAGTTCAGAGTGGTTGTCTATAAGTGGAGCCTCATGAGATGGGGGAGATTTTAAACAGTTTTTTTTGCATCAGTATTTACTCAGGAAACTGCCATAGCGCATATGGAAGGAAGGGAAACAAGCAGTAGTGTCATGGAACATATAGAGATTAAAAAGGAGGAGGTGCTTGCTGCCTTACAGCGAATAAAGGTAGATAAATCCCCCGGGCCTGACATGCTATTTCCTCAGATCTTGAGAGAGACTAGCGTAGAAATTGCAGGGGCCCTGGCAGAAACATTTAAAATGTCCTTAGCCACGGGTGTGGTGCCGGAGGATTGGAGGGTCGCTCATCTTGTTCCATTGTTTAAAAAAGGCTCCAAAAGTAAACCAGGTAATTACAGGCCGGTGAGCCTGACATCAGTAGTAGGTAAATTATTGGAAGGTGTTCTGAGAGATCGGATATACATGTATTTGGACAGCTGAGGGCTGATTAAAGATAGTCAGCATGGCTTTGTGCACAGTAGATCTTGCTTAACAAATCTTGTAGAGTTTTTCGAGGAGGTTACCAAGAAACTAGATGAAGGAAAGGCTGTGGATGTTGTCTACATGGACCTCAGTAAGGCCTTTGACAAGATCCCACATGGGAGGTTAGTTCAGAAGGTTCAGACTCTAGGTATCCATGGAGAGGTTGTAAACTGGATACGAAATTGGCTGTGTGGGAGAAGACAGAGTGGTGGTGGATGATTGCTTCTCAGACTGGAGGCCTGTGACTAGTGGTGTGCCTCAGGGATCTGTGCTGGGACCATTGTTGTTTGATGTCTATATCAATGATCTAGATGATAATGCGGAAAATTGGATCAACAAGTTTGCTGATGACACTAAGATTGGGGGGGTTGTGGACAGCGTGGAAGGCTTTCCAAGCTTGCAGAAGGATCTGGACCAACTGGAAAAATGGGCCAGAAAATGGCAGATGGAACTTAATGCAGACAAGTGTGAGGTGTTGCATTTTGGATGGACAAATCAAGGTAGGACATACACAGTAAATAGTAGGGTGCTGAGGAGTGCGAGGAACAAAGGGATCTGGGAGTTCAGATACATAATTCCCTGAAAGTGGCGTCACAGGTGGACAGGGTTGTAAAGAAGGCTTCTGGCATCCTGGCATTCATAAATCAAAGTATTGAGTATAGGAGTTAGAATGTTATGGTGAGGTTGTATAAGACATTGGTGAGGCCAAATTTGGAGTATTGTGTGTGGTTCTGGTCACCTAACTATAGGAGGGATATCAGTAAGATTGAAAGAATGCAGAGGAGATTTACTAGGATGTTGCCGGGTCTTCAGGAGTTCAGTTACAGGGGAAGATTGAACAGGTTAGGACTTAATTCCTTGGAGCGTAGAAGAATGAGGGGGTATTTGACAGAGGTTTACAAAATTATGAGGGGTATAGACAGAGTAAATGCGAGTAGGCTCTTTCCACTTAGATTAGGAGAGATAAATGCAAGAGGACATGGCTTTAGGGTGAAGGGGAAAAGGTTTAGGGAGAACTCCTTCACTCAGAGAGTCGTGAGAGTGTGGAACGAGCTGCCATCTGACGTGGTAAATGCGGGCTCATTCTTAGGTTTTAAAAATAAATTGGATAGATACATGGATAGGAGAGGTCTGGAGGGTTATGGACTGGGTGCAGGTCAATGGGACTCGCGGGATAAAGTTTCGGCACAGACTAGAAGGGCTGAATGGCCTGTTTTCTGTGCTGTAGTGTTCTATGATTCTACGTACTGAGGGACACCGCGGGGTGCGGGAGTAGGTACTGAGGGACACCGCGGGAGTACGTACTGAGGGACACCACGGGGTGCAGGACTACATACTGAGGGACACCGCGGGAGTGCGGGAGTACGTACTGAGGAACACCGCGAGGTGTGGGAGTACGTACTGAAGGACACCGCGGGGTGCGGGAGTACGTACTGAGGGACACCGCGGGAGTATGTACTGAGGGACAGTGTGGGTGCGGGAGTACGTACTGAGGGACACCGCAGGGTGCGGGAGTACGTACTGAGGGACACCGTGGGAGTACGTACTGAGGAACACCGCGGGGTGCGGGAGTACGTACTGAGGGACACCGCGGGGTGCGGGAGTACGTACTGAGGGACACCGCGGGAGTACGTACTGAGGGACACCGCAGGGTGCGGGAGTATGTACTGAGGGACACCGCGAGAGTACATACTGAGGGACACCGCAGGGTGCGGGAGTACGTACCGAGGGTCACTGTGGGTACGGGAGTACGTACCGAGGGTCACTGTGGGTACGGGAGTACGTACTGAGGGACACCGCGGGAGTACGTAATGAGGGACACCACGGGGTGTGGGAGTACGTACTGAGGGACACCACGGGGTGCGGGAGTACGTACTGAGGGACACCACAGGGTGCGGGAGTACGTACTGAGGGACACGACAGGCTGTGGGAGTGTGGGAATATGTACTGCTGCAGGTCATTATTGGGTGCCGGAGTACGTGCAGATGGAAACTGCAGGTTGTCTTTTCTGTTCTGATTTTAGGTGACTGGACTTCAAGCATCCAATTCACATCCCAGTACAGTGTCTAACATCTCTCCATGCATCATTCATCCCACATCGTTGAACAATTTCTGATAACTCACAGACTGTTCCCATTCCAGCAAATTTCTACAGATAGCATTCACTTTTTACCCTGCAAGTTACCGAAAGTTTGCATTGGTTTTCCAGGGCTGTGTGTGATGCACTTTGTGATTGGCTAGTTACTCTGATCACACAACAAGACCAGCCAGGACAATCAATTTACACCCAGGTTTATTTTCCTCTGGAATGATGGCCACAGATGGCAGTCAATGCGATAACAGATTAAGTGGTTAAAGCAGCCCATTGCTGCTCAGGAACATTGCCAGGAAAATGCAGAACCTCAGGACAGTAACAACTTAAAAGGCATAAACTCTCAGCTGCCTGAGGATCATCACAGACTGTCACCCAGTGCACATCACCAACGGCATTGGACAGTGGAGGGGAGGACGAGGTGGGGTGTGGAGGGGTGACAAGTAGTGGCGTGGAGAAGAGAGGAGGTGAGGATAAGGTGGGGAGTGGAAGAGAAGAGGTGAGGATGAGGTGCGGAGTGGAGGGGACAAGGTGAGGACAAGACGGGGAGTGGCGGGGACAAGGCGGACCATGAAACAGTTGAAGCCTGTGGGAACACGAGCCAAGCCTGGCAGTGGAGGCTCGGGTTAGGTATGTGGGTCAGGACAGAGGTGCTGAATGGAGGCTAAGGTTTGTCTCAAAACCCCTGACCACCTCCCCTATGTCACACCCAGTTCATCTCCACCCCCCACACACACTGACGCCAACAGGCTGGGGATGGGTCATCTGGGAACACGCACTTGTTAGCAAGAAGACCATAAACCATACACCCAACCAACACTGGTCAAAGAAATTGAATTCTAACAATAAGAATATCGAAGCAGACGGGGGTTGTGGGAGTGGGGGGGAGTTTTTCAGACACCCAGCATGAGGTCGGAGAGGGGCATCAACCATCCTGGCCACAGGATGAGGTGTGAGTGATAATCACCCATTCTACAGGGACATACTGGGTGCTGTGCAGTCAGCTTGTCCCAACCTCTGCCTGCCCTGAGGTAGGCAGACCTAAGGAGAGTGTGGCCACCCCCAGGCTTACAGAAACACTCTTCCTGTCCCTCAGTGGCCCAGCATTCTGCCTTCCACGACGCTGCCCATCAGACAGCAGAGACCCTTCCATCCCACCGCAATATGCAGAGGGACAGTGGCCACAGAGACGATAGGTCCGTTCCAGAGATTTGATCCCACACTGCCCAGTACGTCAGAGGGAGAACACACAGTCTGAGAGACTCACTCACTCACCTCCAGCCCCACAGCCCCAGCAATAAATAGTCAATAAAAATGCACACTCAATAACAATTATCCATGGTGTCACGACCTGCCGGTCACTCACTCCTTGGCCAGGTGTCCCACTCCCCACAGGACACATCCACCCCGGATCGGATCTGTCCCGGATTCCCGGTGACCAAGCTTCTCCCCAGCTGATTTCTCTGGGTCGCTGGTGTGAGGAAAAACTGGGCACTGCTCCTGCATCCCGAAACTCCACCGTGGCCGGAACAGCTACAGACAGACGCACATAGAATTACCCCATTAGGATGTGACAAAACAAATTGATGACAATACTCGATCAAATTCTGGTTACACCACACTTGAAGTACTGTCACTAACATGAGAAAATCTGCAGATGTTGGAAACCCAAAGCAACACACACAAAATGCTGGAGGAACCAGGCAGGTCAGGTAGCATCTATGGAAAAGAGCAAACAGTCAACATTTCGGGCTGAGACCTTCATCAGAACTGGTAACAAAGAAGGGTTCAGTTCTAGGCACCTCATTATAGGAAGGATGTGAAAGCTTTAGAGAGGGTGTAGAGGAGATTTACCAGGATGCATATCTTATAGGATCAATTGAGTGAGCTAGGGCTTTTCTCTTTGAAGAAGAGGATGAAAGGCATCTTGCTAGAGGTGTACAAGATGATGAGGCATAAATTGAGTGGACCAGAGACTTTTTCCCAAGGCAGAAATGGCTAATACCAGGGGCCATATTTTTAAGGTTATTGGCAGAAAGTATAGGGGGGGGGATGTCAGAAACAGCGATCATTGTGTGGAATGCACTGCCAGGCATGGTGATGGAGGTGGATACATTAGGGATATTTAAGAGACTCTTGTGCTCTTGGATGATAGAAAAATGGAGGATTTTGCAGGAGGGAAGGATTAGATTGACCATGGAATAGGTTAAAACATCAGCACAACATCGTGAGCTGAAGGGCCAAGTACTATGCTGTGATGTTCTTTCTTCTTATTCACAGAGCATTGCAGTTCCAGTCCAGGTTCAAACTCCCCTTCAAAACCCAGAATATTCCACACACAAGACATTGCTCAAAGCTTCAAAAAGAGATTAGACCCAAGAGATGGATTAACACAGAATGAACACGCAACATAACCACAGGCAGTATTGCATACCCTTGGGGTCAGTTACAGAGTGCAGCTCCCTCTAAACCATTCTATCACACACTCCGTGCATCAGACACAAGGCCAACACCGTCCCACCACGCACTTCCAGGGTCAGACACAGAGTGAAGCTCCCTCTACATCGTCCCATCACACACTCCCGGGGTCAGACACAGAGTGAAGTTCCCTCTACATCATCCCATCACACATTCCTGGGGTCAGAGACAGAGCGAAGTTCCCTCTACTATATAGGACCCTGGTTAGACCCCACTTGGGAGTACTGTGCTCAGTTCTGGCCACCTCACTATAGGAAAGATGTGGAAGCCATAGAAAAGGTGCAGAGGAGATTTACAAGGATGTTGCCTGGATTGGGGAGCATGCCTTATGAAAATAGGTTGAGTGAACTCGGCCTTTTCTCCTTGGAGCGACAGAGGATAAGAGGTGACCTGATAGAGGTGTATAAGATGATGAGAGGTATTGATCGTGTGGATAGTCAGAGGCTTTTTCCCTGGGCTGAAATGGTTGTCACAAGAGGACATAGGTTTTAGGTGATATCAGGGGTAAGTTTTTTTTACTCAGAGTGTGAGTGTGTGGAATGTGCTGCCGGCAACGATGGTGGAGGCGGATACGATAGGGTCTTTTAAGAGACTTTTGGATAGGTACATGGATCTTAGAAAAATAGAGGGCTATGGGGAAGTCTAGTAATTTCTAAGGTAGGGACATGTTCGGTACAACTTTGTGGGCCGAAGGATCTGTATTGTGCTGTAAGTTTTCTACGTTTCTATGTTATATTGTCCCATCACACACTCCCAGGGTCAGACACAGAGTGAAGTTCCCTCCACATCATCTCATCACCAGACATCCCACCCTGCAAAAACTCATTTCAGGGAGGTAGCACCATCAATTTGCGGGAGACTTCCAGGAGAGGTGGGATGTCTGCAATAGAGTAGCTCCTTAGCAGCTAGCCAGCTAGTTGAAATAACGTTAGCTATGCTAATGAACGAATGACACCTCAACATGTCTTTTACAGTCTTAACCTGCCATGGGCAATAGAAAAGTCACTGTTGCAAACAGTGCAGCGAGCAACACTGTCATTATTTTTGACCCCTATTAGGCAGGGGTACACTTTAGTGTAGTCAGGGGTGACGTACGTTTTATATTTTTTTGGAACACTGCCATGGCGCGCTCTCGCTTGCTTGCTCTCGCGCTCTCTCTCTCTTGCTCGCGCTTGCTTTCTCTCGTTCTCTCGCGCGCTCTCTCTCTCTCGCGCTCTCGCTTGTTCTCTCTCTCGGGCTCTCTCTTGCTTTCTCTCGCTCGCTCTCAAAAAAATTGATTTCCGTGACATTGTATATAATTTGCTGGCATCAGGGAGCCACTATTCATATGCGGGAGACTCCCGGAACTTCCGGGAGAGGTGGGATGTCTGCATCACACACTCCCGGGGTCAGACACAGAGTGTAGGTCCCTCCACTATAGACTGCTCCCAAGCCGTGATGGCTGACCTGATGGACATTACCGGTTCTTGGGCCTCCGTATTGGAGCTGTATGTCTCCGTTGTGTTGCTAGAACACTCGACCGGCTGCCATTCCTGATCTATCAGGCTCTCGTCTGTGTCCAATGCCGAGCCTTGAGATCTGCTGCTGCCCCATTTTGGACCCTTCAGTCTGAACACAGGAAACCCATGTCACCACATGCCTGAACCCATGCTGTCTGTGATTCCCGTTGCGGATGGTTCACCCTCTTCCCCATGCCCACCATGTACCTGAACAGGAGCTGCCTGTGATCCCCATCCCACACAGTTCACCCCCTTCCCCATGCCTACCGTGACCTGAACAGGAGCTGCCTGTGATCCCCATCCCACACAGTTCACCCTCTTCCCCATGCCCACCATGACCTGAACAGGAGCTGCCTGTGATTCCCATCCCACACAGTTCACCTTCTCCACAGTGCCCTGGGCTGACAAGCACCTCAGTTGCAGGGATCACAACATGCAGAGCCCTATGGTAACGGGAGCCTGAACACAGATGGGCTCTAAATGAGGGGATGGGAAGCTTCCCCCACCCTTCCCTGTGTGAAAGGAGGCACCCAGGGGCCAAATCCCGCACTCACAGTGCGTTCACCCAGGTTTCAGATACCACCCATACCCCACCCACCCCCAGATCTGCAGTTCATCACCTTCCCCGGGGGGAAGGTCAGGGAAGCAGGAGAGGAAGTGGGGGAGAGGGAAGGGGAAGGAGGGAAGGGGGGAGATAATGAGAGGGAGGGGACAAGGAGAGCAGAGAGAGGGAGAAAGAGTGAGAGAGTTTGGGAGGGAGAGAGCGAGGAAGAGAGTGAGAGTTTGTGAGGGAGGGAGAGAGACTGGTGGAGAGACAGATTTGGGAGGGAGAGAGGGGGGAGAGAGAACAGATAGTGAGCGATAGCTTGGGAGATAGAGGGGGGACAGGGACAGTTGGGAACAGTGAGGCTAGGGCAACTCTGAGGGTTTGTCACTCCCTACTGATTGATGCAGTTCTGTCTCTTCTTCAGCTCCTCGAGGTGCGCGAGGACAGCCGTGCTGGGGCTGTGTACCCGTGGCCGTCTCCGTCTCCGATTTTGGCCCTTCCTCCGGCCGTACAGTTCTCTGGGGGAGGGCAGCCTGTCCAGCCCCAGACCTGAGGGTGATGTAGGTTTCATTCTCTCCACTGCCTGACCGCTCAGCTGCAGCAGAGAGAAGAGCGAGGAGTCAGCTAGCTGCTACTGGGGCAGGGGGAGAATGTGAGAGGGTGGTGGGGAGCTGGCACTAAAGGGGGGTGGGGAAAGATTACTGAGGGTGACAGAGGTGTGAATGGGGGACTGGGGCAGGTGAGGTAAGGGATGGGAGGAGGGTGAAGGGGGCTGGGGGAGGCGAGGGGTCAGGAGTGAGTGTCTGGAGCAGGGGAGGATGGTGCAGCTGGAAGCAGAGGGAGAAACATGCGGGTGCGGGGTGGACGGATCAAGTGAAGCTGAGTTGCTGGAGCCCCTGGGCTGGAACCCTGCGGCCATGAGCAGGTTGATAAAGCTCATGAAATATCATTTAACAAATTACGGGAGGGAGAGAGAGGACCTTCAGTATCTTTCTCTCAGGGTGGAACTAACACCTGACAGTTAAAGAGACAGGGTTAAAGTTTAAAGGTTTTTGTATAGGGCAGTTTTTTTTTGACACCGAGCGGTGGGTGCCTGCAAAGTCCAGTGGGGGAGGGGATTATACAACATGGAAGTATCTAAGAGGATGTTAGACAGGTACGTGAATACTCAGGGAAAAATGGGATATGGATAATGTACAGGCAGGAGGGATTTAGTTTAATTTGACATTGTGTTCAGCACAGACATGCTGAGCTGAAGGGCCTGTTCCAGTGAGGTATGTTGTATGTTGTAAACATGGTCAGCACTGCCCCCTGGTGTCCACCTCAGAAACAGCCATCCTGACACCTCAGAACCATTCCCCATAGGGGGAGCTGGTGATCCCGTAGGTGTCTTCCGGTGAATTGTCCAACAGATCAGGCACAAGGTCCTCACAATTAAAAGTATAAAGCAACGGCTCAGCCCACCCTCCCCACACACCGAGCCCTGTTCCCTGCCAATCGCAGCCCTCAGCTGAACGCCACTCCTCCCACAGCACCCACACTCCGAGTTGGGAATGAGATCCACACATCTCACCTACCAGCCAGGGGGAAGCCTCCTCGTACACCTCCATCCAACCAGCACTGCAAAACACAAGGGGATGGAAGCAGAGGCAGGTTATACCCACAGGATGAGACACTCCCAACCCAGCACAGAAACACCCTCCTATTCTTCCCATCCCAGTACAGTAACACCCTCTCACCCCTCCTACTACCCCTGTGCACCTCTGCACGGAGACACACTCACCACTCCTTCCCCCCGCCATCTCAAGGTGCAGGAACAGCACAATCCCTCCAAACATCGCAGGGCAGGGAGCAGCTGTTTCGGGAAGGTCCTTCCCATTAACCCGTCTCAACACCGACCCCATTACACCCCTAGTATTATCAGCCACTCACCCCCTCATCTTCATTACACTCCTGGCCTCATTACCCCACCTCATTGCACCTCCAATATCAATACACCCTGGTCCTGGTCAGGGGAAGCCCATATCCTTGGGACTGTGTCCTGGAAAAGCATAGTGACCCCTTTGTCTCTCCTTGACCCTGACCCCCTCCCCATCCCTCCCTGATACCCTACCCCATCTCTCTCTGAGCCTCCACCCCCACCGCAGGTGGGTAGATAGATTGGTTCATGGCCTTGCGTCTCAGCCCTCATGCCCCCAACTCCTGAACTCACCTCCCACGCTGGGTCAGGTCCTCCACCTCCGTCCCATCACTCCAGGCCCCCATAGGGGAAGAACACCACCACACAGAGGCAGATGAGGATCTGCACCGGCTCACCGTCCTGGAACGCCTACACATGAGAGAGGGGGACGGGGGGGGGAGAGGGGGACAGGGAGGGGGGAGAGAGGAGGTCACCTAAAACACTCACAAAGTGTACAGGTGTATCATCGTCTGGTACGGGGGTGGGGAGGTGTGCACAGCACAGGATCGAAGTAAGCTGTAGAGAGTTGTTAAATTAGTCTGCTCCATCAAAGGCACTAGCCTCCATAGAATCCAGGACATCGTCAAGGAGCAATGTTTCAAAATGATGACATCCATCATTAAGGACCCCTATCACCCAGGTCATGCATCCTTCTCACTGTTAACTCCTTCAGGAAGGAGGTACAGGAGCCCAAAGACACACTCAACAATTCAGGAACAGCTTCTTCCCCTCTGCCATCAGATTTTTAAATGAACGTTCAACTCATGAACACTACCTCACTACTTTTTAATTTTTTCATATGTAGATATTTACCGCAATTCAGTTTTTTAAATCTATGATCATGTATTGTACAACATATGCTGGTGATATTAAACCTGATTCTGATTCCATTCAACGTTCTGTGAATACTTCCCAATTTTTTTTTACTGTACCTTGGTACACTTGAGAATAATGTAAAGAGAAAAGCCATAGCCACAGGCTGGCATTTCTGACAATACAGCACTCCCTCCACACTGCCTCTGAGAATGAGCTGGGGCGGGGGGGGGGGGGTAGGAAACCTGGCTGATTCCCCACCCAACACAGCATTGGGGAGCCTAAATCGTGCTCAGTGTCTCATCCACTGGGCAGCAGTATTAACTGAAGGCCCAAATTCTTCCACTTTCTTAGGAAGCGTACAACAACATACGTCACAAATGGAATGAAATCATCCCCCTCTCCACAGTTCTCCTGGAGGCTCCACGGCGTCCAGAACTGCTGACTCATTGGAGCTGCAGGAAACAAAAGGGAGAGAAATTATCACAATAGAACGGACACATAAAAGGGGAGAGGTTAGGGAGGGAGGAAGGGAGAGGGAGGAGGGAAGAGGGGAAAGAAATGAAAGACAGGATTCTGAGAAGTAGATACCAAGGGGAAGAAACAGTGTAACAGAGATAGACTGCAATGGAGAGTGGGTGGAATCAGAGGGCAAAGCCCAAGAGAGGTGGGATGCTCAACAGGGTGAGGTGGAGGAAGGGGGAGAAGGCCAGGAAATGAAAGAGACAGATTGGCCGAATGAAAGGCTTTGTCACACAGACTGAGAACATGGCATGAAAGGGATGCTGTAGCATTGATGTAACTGAGTGCAGTAACAGGAAAAGGAAAGATTTGAACTGAGTGTCAGAGAAGCATACAGTAATAGAGCATGAAAACACCTAGTTCTTCCATGCCAACCACACCATCCTCCCAGTTGTCATCCAAGCCCCTTGCCATCACTTATCTATCCAAACGCTGCTCAAACGTTGCATTTGTACTAACTCAAACACTTCTTCTGGCAGCTTATTCCAGATCACTACCCTTTTTGTAAAGTTACCTCTCGGGTCTCTCTTAAATCTCTCCCCTCTTGTCTTGTATCTGTGCATGAACTTTCCAACCCCAAGAAAAAGACTATGACTGTTCACCTTATCCATACCCTTTCATGATTTCGTAAAGTTCTAGGACTTTTTATCTCATGTTATTGATAGTTATTGCTTATTTATTTATTATTATTTATTTTTGTATTTGCAGTTAGTTGTCTTTTGTTCAGTGGTTGAACACCCAAGTTCGTGCGGTCTTTTATTGACTCTAATATGATTATTATTCTATTTTAGATTTAATGAGTACGCCTGCAAGGAAATGAATCTCCGGATTGTACAGTGACATATACTGTATGTACTGTGATAATAAATGTACTTTGAACTTTGAAGTCACCCTCCATTCTCCTGCACTCCAGGGAATAAAGATCCAGCGTGGCCAACCTCTCCCTATATCTCAGGCTCTCTAGTTCAGGCAGCATCTGTTCTGCATCTTCTTCGGCTTGACAATGTCTTTCCAATAACAGGGGACCAAAACTGTACAAGATACTCCAAGTGCAGTCTCACTGACAACTTACATAACTGTAACATAATGTCTCTATTCCTTGATGTTCCGACTAATGAAGGCCAGCATACGAAATGCCCTCTTCACCATCCTGTCTACTTGAACAACTGCTTGTTGGGAACAGAGAACTTGTACTCCCAGGCCCTTCTGATCCACAACACTCGTTCACTGTACAGGTCCAACCCTGGTTTGACAGTCCAAGGTCATCACCTCATACTTTTCTCAGTTGAAATCCATTTGTCGTTCCTCAGCCATCTCCCTAACTGATCAAGATCTATTTGCAATTCATTGTAACCTGCTTCACTATCAACAAGAACCCCTAATTTAGTATCAAAATATATTTAGTGGGTCAAGCTGAGCTCCTGGGAATCTTGTTATCAGGCATGGAGTGGGGCGACATGGGGACAGGGCATAGGCTGGCATGGTGTCTTTACAGTGCCAGCCCTAAGACTGGGGTTCAATTCCCCCCGCTGTCCGTAAGGAGTTTGTACAATCTCCCCATGATCAGGTAGGTTTTCTCTGGGTGCTCTGGTTTCCTCCCACATGGGTTAGGGTGAGTGAGCTGTGGGCATGTTATGTTGGTGCTGAAAGTGTGGCAGCACTGGTGGGCTGCCTGCAGCACTGTGACTATGTCAAAGGTTGATGCAGACGACACATTTCACTGCACGGTTCGATGTAAATATGGCAAATAAAAGTAATCTTCCTTCAATCTTAATTCGAGACAAAACAAAGCTTGGCGACTGAGTAAGCAGTGAGGCCGAGGTGTGCGGAAAGGTCTGAGGCCCTGACTCTCCTCAGTCCCCGAGAAGGGCATTAATCACAACAGCCAGACATCAGCCAGGCCCTACCACACATCTCCAGCAATTGCCTTCAGCAAATACAGTCAGGGGTCACACCAGCTGACCAAACTAGTCCATTGACCACGACCAATTTGCGGATGACACCAAGATTGAGGAGAAAGGTGGACAGGGAGGAAGGCTATCAAAGCTTGCAGCAGGATCTGGACCAGCTGGAAAAAATGGGCTGAAAAATGGCGATGAAGACAAGTGTGAGATGTTGCCCTTGGTAGGACCAGCCAGGGTCAGCCTTACATAGTGACCAGTAGGGCACTGAGGAGTGTGGCAAACAAAGGGATCCAGGACTACAGGTCCATAAGTTATTGAAAGTTGTGTACACAGTTATATAGAGCAGTAAGGAAAGGTTTTGGCACATTGACCTTCATAAATCAAAGTATTCAGAACAGGTGATAGGATGTTATACTACTACTGCTACTACTACGTCAACTCAGGTCTCGGAGGCCGGCATCAGGCAAATGGTATACTGAAGTTGTACAAGATGTTGATGAGGCCTAATTTAGAATATTGTGTGCAGTTTTAGTCACCTAACTACAGGAAATATATCTATAAGATTGAAAGAGAACAGAGAAAATTACAAGGACGTTGCCAGGTCTTTTTTGAGGACCTGAGTTATAGGGAAAGTTCAAATAGGTTAGGACTTTATTTGCTCAAGCATAGGCAAAGGCATAGGCATGTGGCATTGACCTCCCACATCATGACGACCCTGGAGAGACTTGTTCTGGAGCTGCTCCGGCCTATGGTCAGGCCACATTTAGATCCCCTCCAGTTCACCTACCAGCCCCGACTAGGAGTTGAGGATGCCATCGTCTTCCTGCTGAACCGTATCTACGTCCACCTGGACAAGCCAGCGAGCACTGTGAGGGTCATGTTTTTTGACTTCTCCAGTGCGTTCAACACCATTCGCCCTGCTCTGCTGGGGGAGAAGCTGACAGCGATGCAGGTGGATGCTTCCCTGGTATCATGGATTCTTGATTACCTGACTGGCAGACCACAGTACGTGTGCTTGCAACAGTGTGTGTCCGACAGAGTGATCAGCAGCACTGGGGCTCCACAGGAGACTGTCTTGTCTCCCTTTCTCTTCACCATTAACACCTCGAACTTCAACTACTGCACAGAGTCTTGTCATCTTCAGAAGTTTTCGGATGACTCTGCCATAGTTGAATGCATCAGCAAGGGAGGCTGAGTACAGGGCTACGGTAGGAAACTTTGACACATGGTGTGAGCAGAATTATCTGCAGCTTAATGTGAAAAAGACTAAGGAGCTGGTGGTAGAATACCTGGGGATACGAATTGACAATAAACTGGACTGGTCAAAGAACACGGAGGCTGTCTGCAAGAAGGGCCAGAGCCGTCTCTATTTCCTGAGGAGACTGAGGTCCTTTAACATCTGCCGGACGATGCTGAGGATGTTCTACGAGTCTGTGATGGCCAGTGCTATCATGTTTGCTGTTGTGTGCTGGGGCAGCAGGCTGAGGGTGGCAGACACCAGCAGGATCAACAAACTCATTCGTAAGGCCAGTGATGTTGTGGGGATAGAACTGGACTCTCTCACACTGGTGTCTGAAAAGAGGATGCTGTCTAAGTTGCATGCCATCTTGGACAATGTCTCCCATTCACTACATAATGTACTGAGTGGGCACAGGAGTACATTCAGCCAGAGACTCATTCCACCGAGATGCAGCACTGAGCGTCATAGGAAGTCATTCCTGCCTGTGGCCATCAAACTTTACAACCCCTCCCTTGGAGGGTCAGACACCCTGAGCCAATAGACTGGTCCTGGACTTATTTCATAATTTACTGGCATAATTTACATATAACTACTTAACTATTTATGGTTCTATTACTATTTATTATTTATGGAGCAACTGTAATGAAAACCAATTTCCCCCGGGATTAATAAAGTATGACTATGACTATGAAAGGAGAAGAAAGGGATATTTGATAGAGGCATAGAAAATTATGAGGGGTATAGATAGGGTAAGTGCAAGCGGGTTTTTTTTCCTCTGAGGTTGGTGAGGTAGAACAAGAGGTTTAAGGGAAGCATGAGTGGGAACTCCTTCACTCAGAGAGTGGTGATAGTGTGGAACAAGCTGCCAGTGGAAGTGGTGGATGTGGTTCAACATTTAAGAGAAGTTTGTGTAAGTACATGAATGAGAAGGCTACAATCGACGTGCAGGTCGATGGGACGAAGTGACATAATAGGGACCTGTTTCTATACTCTATGACCCCTCTGACTCCAGCCACCAGACCTTCAGTGATCACACAGGTTTCCCAACATGTGAGTCTCTGTCTCGCCCTCCCTGCAGAAGTCAACGAACCAGTGAAGGTGGGCAGACATAGGAGATGATGAGTGACGAGGCAGTACCCTGAAAGGGTCAGTGAAGCCCATCCTCCCCCATCTCCTTCAGCAACACCCTGCTCCTACTTCCCTCACTCAACACCCAAATCTCCAGTCTGCTCTTGACTCCTGAGGGTGAAAGGGCAGGAAAGACACTTACTAAGTCAGCATGGACTGTATCCTTCTCCACATCCCCTCCTCTCCTTCTCTTCCTCCCCTTCCCATCCTTTTCCACATCCCCCTCCTCTCCTTCTCTTCCTCCCCTTCCCATCCTTTTCCACATCCCCCTCCTCCCTCTCCCATCCTCCCCCTTCTCCACATCCCCCTCCCCTTCCCATCCCTCTCCACAACCCCTCCTCTCCTTCGCTTCCGACTTCTTTCCATCCTTCTCCACATCCCCTCCCCTCCCTCTTCCCATCCTTCTCCACATCCCCTCCCCTCCCTCCCTCTTCCCATCCTTCTCCATATTCCGTTCTCTCCCTCCACATCTCCCTCCTCTCCTTCCCCTTCGCATCCTCTCCCCTCCTTCTATTTTTTTCTACCCTACCCTTCGCCTCATCCCAACCCCCCTTTTCGTCCGTCACCTGCTACTCACCACGCTCCCTTTGCCTCACCCCTTACTCACCACACTCTCCCCCTCTCACCCCTTACTCACCACGCACGCCCTCACTCACCCCTTACTCACCACCTCCCCTCCCTCACCCCTCACTCACCACACTCTCCTTCCCTCACCCCTTACACACCACCTCCCTGTCCCTCACCCCCTCACCTTACTGACCACTTTCCCCCTCCTTCACCCCTTAACCACTCTCCTCTCACCCCTTACTCACCACCTTACCCCTCCCTCACCCGTTACTCACCACTTACCCCCTCCCTCACCCCTTACTCACTACCTACACTTCCCTCACCACTTACTCACTACCTCCCCCTCACACCCCTCCCTCACCCCTTATTCACCACCTTCCCCCTCCCTCACCCCTTACTCACTACCTCCCCCTTCCTCACCCCTTACTCACTACCTCCCCCTCCCTCACCCCTTACTCACAACATTCCCCCCCTCTCACCCCTTACTCACCACGCACGCCCTCACTCACCCCTTACTCACCACCTCCCCTCCCTCACCCCTCACTCACCACACTCTCCTTCCCTCACCCCTTACACACCACCTCCCTGTCCCTCACCCCCTCACCTTACTGACCACTTTCCCCCTCCTTCACCCCTTAACCACTCTCCTCTCACCCCTTACTCACCACCTTACCCCTCCCTCACCCGTTACTCACCACTTACCCCCTCCCTCACCCCTTACTCACTACCTACACTTCCCTCACCACTTACTCACTACCTCCCCCTCACACCCCTCCCTCACCCCTTATTCACCACCTTCCCCCTCCCTCACCCCTTACTCACTACCTCCCCCTTCCTCACCCCTTACTCACTACCTCCCCCTCCCTCACCCCTTACTCACAACATTCCCCCTCCCTCACCCCTTACTCACCACCTCCCCTCCCTCACCCCTTACACACCACCTCCCCTCCCTCACCCCTCACTCACCACCTTCCCCCTCCCTCACCCCTTACTCACCACCTCCCCTCCCTCACCCCTTACACACCACCTCCCCTCCCTCACCCCTCACTCACCACCTCCCCTCCTTCACCCCTCACTCACCACCTTCCCCTCCCTCACCCCTCACTCACCACCTTCCCCCTCCCTCACACCTCACTCACCACCTTCCTCTCACCCCTTTCTCACTACCTCCCCTCACTCACCACCTCCCCTCCCTCACCCCTTACTCATACCCTCCCTCACCCCTTACTCACCACCTCCCCTCCCTCACCCCTCACTCACAACCTTCCCCCTCCCTCACCCCTCACTCACCACCTCCCCTCCCTCACCCCTCACTCACCCCTTACTCACCACCTTCCCCCTCACCCCTTACTCACCACCTTCCCCCTCCCTCACCCCTTACTCACTACCTCCCCCTCCCTCACCCCTTACACACCACCTCCCCTCCCTCACCCCTCACTCACCCGTTACTCACCACCTTCCCCTCCTTCACCCCTTACACACCACCTCCCCCTCCCTCACCCCTCACTCACCACCTCCCCCTCCCTCACCCCTGACACACCACCTCCCTGTCCCTCACCCCCTCCACCTCCCTCACCTCTTACTCACCACCTCCCCCTCCCTCACCCCTTACTCAGTACACTCCCCCTCCCCTTACCACCTGACCCCTCCCTCACCCCTTACTCACTACCTCCCCCTTCCTCACCACCGTCCCCCACCCTCACCCCTTACTCACTACCTCCCCTCCCTCACCCCTTACTCAACACCTCTGCTCCGTCACCCCTTACTCACCCCTCACTCACTAACTCCCTCTCCCTCACCCCTTACTCACCACCTCCCCTCCTTCACCCCTTACACACCACCTCCCCTCCCTCACCCCTCACTCACCACCTTCCCCCTCCCTCACCCCTTACTCACTACCTCCCCCTCCCTCACCACATACTCACTACCTCCCCCTCACTCACCCCTTACTCACCACACTCCCCCTCCCTCATCCCTTACTCACTACCTTCCCCCTCCCTCAGCCCTTACTCACCACCTCCCCTCCCTCACTACCTCCCCCTCCCTCAGCCCTTACTCACCACCTCCCCTTCCCTCACCCCTTACTCACCACCTCCCCTCCCTCACCCCTTACACACCACCTCCCCTCCCTCACCCCTTGCACACCACCTCCCCTCCCTCACCCCTTACACACCACCTCCCCTCCCTCACCACCTTCCCCCGCCCTCACCCCTCACTCACCACCTCCCCTCCCTCACCCATTACACACCACCTCCCCTCCCTCACCCCTCACTCACCACCACCCCCTCCCTCACCCCTTACTCACCACCTTCCACCTCCCTCACACCTCACTCACCACCTTCCACCTCCCTCACCCCTTACTCACCACCTCCCCCTCCCTCACCCCTCAGTCACAACCTTCCCCCTCCCTCACCCCTCACTCATCACCTCCCCTCCCTCACCCCTCACTCACCCCTTACTCACCACCTTCCCCCTCACCCCTTACTCACCCCCTCCCCCTCCCTCACCCCTCACTCACCACCTCCCCCTCCCTCACCCCTGACACACCACCTCCCTGTCCCTCACCCCCTCACCTCTTACTCACCACCGTCACCCACCCTCACCCCTTACTCACTACCTCCCCTCCCTCACCCCTTACTCAACACCGCCGCTCCGTCACCCCTTACTCACCCCTCACACACTAACTCTCTCTCCCTCACCCCTTACTCACCACCTCCCCTCCCTCACCCCTTACACACCACCTCCCCTCCCTCACCCCTCACTCACCACCTTCCCTCTCCCTCACCCCTTACTCACTACCTCCCCCTCACTCACCCCTTACTCACCACACTCCCCCTCCCTCATCCCTTACTCACTACCTTCCCCCTCCCTCAGCCCTTACTCACAACCTTCCCCCTCCCTCAGCCCTTACTCACCATCTCCCCTCCCTCACCCCTCACTCACTACCTCCCCCTCCCTCAGCCCTTACTCACCACCTCCCCTCCCTCACCCCTTACTCACCACCTCCCCTCCCTCACCCCTTACACACCACCTCCCCTCCCTCACCCCTTACACACCACCTTCCCTCCCTCACCCCTCACTCACCACCTTCCCCCGCCCTCACCCCTCACTCACCACCTCCCCTCCCTCACCCATTACACACCACCTCCCCTCCCTCACCCCTCACTCACCACCACCCCCTCCCTCACCCCTTACTCACCACCTTCCACCTCCCTCACACCTTACTCACCACGTTCCTCTCACCCCTTACTCACTACCTCCTCCTAACTCACCACCTCCCCTCCCTCACCCCTCAATCACCCCTCACTCACCACCTTCCCCCTCACTCACCACCTTTCCCCTCCCTCACCCCTTACTCACCACCTCCCCTCCTTCACCCTTCACTCACCACCTTCCCCTCCCTCACCCATCACACACCACCTTCCCCTCCCTCACCCCTCACTCACCACCTTCCCCCTCCCTCACACCTTACTCACTACCTTCCCCCTCCCTCACCCCTTACTCACCACCTCCGCTCCTTCACCCCTTACTCACCACCTCCACCTCCCTCACCCCTTACTCACCACACTTCCCCTCCCTCACCCCTCACTCACCCCTTACTCACTACCTCCCCCTCCCTCACCCCTTACTCACCACACTTCCCCTCCCTCACCCCTTACTCACCACCTTCCACTCCCTCATCCCTCGCTCACCACCTCCCCCTCCCTCACCCCTCACTCACCACACTTCCCCTCCCTCACCCCTTACTCACCACACTTCCCCTCCCTCACCCCTCACTCACCCCTTACTCACTACCTCCCCCTCCCTCACCCCTTACTCACCACACTTCCCCTCCCTCACCCCTTACTCACCACCTTCCACTCCCTCATCCCTCGCTCACTACCTCCCCCTCCCTCACCCCTTACTCACCACCTTCCGCTCCTTCACCCCTTACTCACCACCTTCCCTCTCCCTCACCCCTTACTCACTACCTCCCCCTCCCTCACCCCTTACACACCACCTCCCCTCCCTCACCCCTCACTCACCCGTTACTCACCACCTTCCCCTCCTTCACCCCTTACACACCACCTCCCCTCCCTCACCCCTCACTCACCCGTTACTCACCACCTCCCCTTCTCTCACCCCTTACTCACCACCTCCCCCTCCCTCACCCCTTACTCACCACCTTCCCCTCCCTCACTACCTCCCCCTCCCTCACTCCTTACTCAGCAGCTCCCTCTCCCTCACCCCTTGCTCACCAGTTTCCTTTCACCCCTCTCTCACCACCTTCCCCTCCCTCACCCCTTATTCACTACCCTCCTCTCAGCCCTTACTCACCACCTTCCCCCTCCCTCACCCTTCACTCACCACCTCCCCGTCCCTCACCCCTCACTCACCACCTCCAATCCCTCACACCTTGTTCACCACCTTCCTCTCACCCCTCACTCAGCACCTCCCCCCCTCACCCATTACTCACTAACTCCCCTTCCCTCACCCCCTGCACACTGCCTTCCCCTTCCCTCACCCCTTACTGACTACCTCCCCCCCTCACCCCTCAATCACCACCTTCCCCTCCCTCACCTCTTACTCACCACCTCCCCCTCCCTCACCCCTTACTCACCACACTCCACCTCCCTCACCCCTTATTACCTCTCCCTTACTCACCACCTCCCCTCCCTCACCCCTTACTCACCACCTCCGCTCCTTCACCCTTCACTCACCACCTTCCCTTCCCTCACCCCTCACTCACCACCTCCCCTCCCTCACCCCTCACTCACCACCTTCCACCTCCCTCACACCTCACTCACCACCTTCCACCTCCCTCACCCCTTACTCACCACCTCCCCCTCCCTCACCCCTCAGTCACAACCTTCCCCCTCCCTCACCCCTCACTCATCACCTCCCCTCCCTCACCCCTCACTCACCCCTTACTCACCACCTTCCCCCTCACCCCTTACTCACCCCCTCCCCCTCCCTCACCCCTCACTCACCACCTCCCCCTCCCTCACCCCTGACACACCACCTCCCTGTCCCTCACCCCCTCACCTCTTACTCACCACCTCCCCCTCCCTCACCCCTTACTCAGTACACTCCCCCTCCCCCACCCCTTACTCACTACCTCCCCCTTCCTCACCACCGTCACCCACCCTCACCCCTTACTCACTACCTCCCCTCCCTCACCCCTTACTCAACACCGCCGCTCCGTCACCCCTTACTCACCCCTCACACACTAACTCTCTCTCCCTCACCCCTTACTCACCACCTCCCCTCCCTCACCCCTTACACACCACCTCCCCTCCCTCACCCCTCACTCACCACCTTCCCCCTCCCTCACCCCTTACTCACTACCTCCCCCTCACTCACCCCTTACTCACCACACTCCCCCTCCCTCATCCCTTACTCACTACCTTCCCCCTCCCTCAGCCCTTACTCACAACCTTCCCCCTCCCTCAGCCCTTACTCACCATCTCCCCTCCCTCACCCCTCACTCACTACCTCCCCCTCCCTCAGCCCTTACTCACCACCTCCCCTCCCTCACCCCTTACTCACCACCTCCCCTCCCTCACCCCTTACACACCACCTCCCCTCCCTCACCCCTTACACACCACCTTCCCTCCCTCACCCCTCACTCACCACCTTCCCCCGCCCTCACCCCTCACTCACCACCTCCCCTCCCTCACCCATTACACACCACCTCCCCTCCCTCACCCCTCACTCACCACCACCCCCTCCCTCACCCCTTACTCACCACCTTCCACCTCCCTCACACCTTACTCACCACGTTCCTCTCACCCCTTACTCACTACCTCCTCCTAACTCACCACCTCCCCTCCCTCACCCCTCACTCACCACCTTCCCCCTCACTCACCACCTTTCCCCTCCCTCACCCCTTACTCACCACCTCCCCTCCTTCACCCTTCACTCACCACCTTCCCCCTCCCTCACACCTTACTCACTACCTTCCCCCTCCCTCACCCCTTACTCACCACCTCCGCTCCTTCACCCCTTACTCACCACCTCCACCTCCCTCACCCCTTACTCACCACACTTCCCCTCCCTCACCCCTCACTCACCCCTTACTCACTACCTCCCCCTCCCTCACCCCTTACTCACCACACTTCCCCTCCCTCACCCCTTACTCACCACCTTCCACTCCCTCATCCCTCGCTCACCACCTCCCCCTCCCTCACCCCTCACTCACCACACTTCCCCTCCCTCACCCCTTACTCACCACACTTCCCCTCCCTCACCCCTCACTCACCCCTTACTCACTACCTCCCCCTCCCTCACCCCTTACTCACCACACTTCCCCTCCCTCACCCCTTACTCACCACCTTCCACTCCCTCATCCCTCGCTCACTACCTCCCCCTCCCTCACCCCTTACTCACCACCTTCCGCTCCTTCACCCCTTACTCACCACCTTCCCTCTCCCTCACCCCTTACTCACTACCTCCCCCTCCCTCACCCCTTACACACCACCTCCCCTCCCTCACCCCTCACTCACCCGTTACTCACCACCTTCCCCTCCTTCACCCCTTACACACCACCTCCCCTCCCTCACCCCTCACTCACCCGTTACTCACCACCTCCCCTTCTCTCACCCCTTACTCACCACCTCCCCCTCCCTCACCCCTTACTCACCACCTTCCCCTCCCTCACTACCTCCCCCTCCCTCACTCCTTACTCAGCAGCTCCCTCTCCCTCACCCCTTGCTCACCAGTTTCCTTTCACCCCTCTCTCACCACCTTCCCCTCCCTCACCCCTTATTCACTACCCTCCTCTCAGCCCTTACTCACCACCTTCCCCCTCCCTCACCCTTCACTCACCACCTCCCCGTCCCTCACCCCTCACTCACCACCTCCAATCCCTCACACCTTGTTCACCACCTTCCTCTCACCCCTCACTCAGCACCTCCCCCCCCTCACCCATTACTCACTAACTCCCCTTCCCTCACCCCCTGCACACTGCCTTCCCCTTCCCTCACCCCTTACTGACTACCTCCCCCCCTCACCCCTCAATCACCACCTTCCCCTCCCTCACCTCTTACTCACCACCTCCCCCTCCCTCACCCCTTACTCACCACACTCCACCTCCCTCACCCCTTATTACCTCTCCCTTACTCACCACCTCCCCTCCCTCACCCCTTACTCACCACCTCCGCTCCTTCACCCTTCACTCACCACCTTCCCTTCCCTCACCCCTCACTCACCACCTCCCCTCCCTCACCCCTCACTCACCACCTTCCCCTCCCTCACCCCTCACTCACCACCTTCCCCCTCCCTCACACCTCACTCACCACCTTCCTCTCACTCCTTTCTCACTACCTCCCCTCACTCACCACCTCCCCTCCCTCACCCCTTACTCATACCCTCCCTCACCCCTTACTCACCAACTCCCCTCCCTCACCCCTCACTCACAACCTTCCCCCTCCCTCACCCCTCACTCACCACCTCCCCTCCCTCACCCCTCACTCACCCCTTACTCACCACCTTCCCCCTCACCCATTACTCACCACCTCCCCCTCCCTCACCCCTCACTCACCACCTCCCCCTCCCTCACCCCTGACACACCACCTCCCTGTCCCTCACCTCTTACTCACCACCTCCCCCTCCCTCACCCCTTACTCAGCACACTCCCCCTCCCCTTACCACCTGACCCCTCCCTCACCCCTTACTCACCCGTTACTCACCACCTTCCCCTCCTTCACCCCTTACACACCACCTCCCCTCCCTCACCCCTCACTCACCCGTTACTCACCACCTTCCCCTCCTTCACCCCTTACACACCACCTCCCCTCCCTCACCCCTCACTCACCCGTTACTCACCACCTCCCCTTCTCTCACCCCTTACTCACCAGCTCTCCCTCCCTCACCCCTTACTCACCACCTCCCCCTCCCTCACTACCTCCCCCTCCCTCACTCCTTACTCAGCAGCTCCCTCTCCCTCACCCCTTGCTCACCAGTTTCCTTTCACCCCTCTCTCACCACCTTCCCCTCCCTCACCCCTTATTCACTACCCTCCTCTCAGCCCTTACTCACCACCTTCCCCCTCCCTCACCCTTCACTCACCACCTCCCCGTCCCTCACCCCTCACTCACCACCTCCCCGTCCCTCACCCCTCACTCACCACCTTCCTCTCACCCCTCACTCACTGCCTCCCCCTCCCTCACCCCTTACTCAGCACCTCTCCCTCCCTCACCCTTTACTCACCACATTCCCCCTTCCTCACCCTCTTCTCACCTCCTCCCCCTCCCTCACCCCTCACTCACCACCTTCCCCCTCCCTCACCCCTCACTCACCACCTTCCCCCTCCCTCACCCCTTACTCACCACCTTCCTCTCACCCCTCACTCACTGCCTCCCCCTCCCTCACCCCTTACTCAGCACCTCTCCCTCCCTCACCCCTTACTCACCACCTCCCCCTCCCTCACCCCTCACTCACCACCTTCCCCCTCCCTCACCCCTCACTCACCACCTTCCCCCTCCCTCACCCCTTACTCACCACCTCCCCCTCCCTCACCACTTACTCACTGCCTCCCCCTCCCTCACCCCTCACTCACCACCTTCCTCACCCCTTACTCACCACCTTCTTTTCACCCGTTACTCACTACCTTCCCCCTCCCTCACCCCTCACTCACCACACTCCCCCTCCCTCACCCCTCACTCACCACCTTCCTCTTCCTCACTCCTTACTCACCACCTTCCCCCTCCCTCACCCCTCACTCACCACACTCCCCCTCCCTCACCCCTCACTCACCACCTTCCCCCTCCCTCACCCCTTACTCACCACACACCCCCTCCCTCACCCCTTACTCACCACCTCCCCGTCCCTCACCCCTCACTCACCACCTCCCCGTCCCTCACCCCTTACTCACCACCTTCCCCCTCCCTCACCCCTTACTCACCACACACCCCCTCCCTCACACCTTACTCACCACCTCCCCGTCCCTCACCCCTCACTCACCACCTCCCCGTCCCTCACCCCTCACTCACCACCTTCCTCTTCCTCACTCCTTACTCACCACCTTCCCCCTCCCTCACCCCTCACTCACCACACTCCCCCTCCCTCACCCCTCACTCACCACCTTCCTCTTCCTCACCCCTTACTCACCACCTTCCCCCTCCCTCACCCCTTATTCACCACCTTCCTCTCACCCCTCACTCACCAGCTCTCCCTCCCTCACCCCTTACTCACCACCTTCCCCCTCCCTCACCCCTTACTCACCACACACCCCCTCCCTCACCCCTTACTCACCACCTCCCCGTCCCTCACCCCTCACTCACCACCTCCCCGTCCCTCACCCCTTACTCACCACCTTCCCCCTCCCTCACCCCTTACTCACCACACACCCCCTCCCTCACCCCTTACTCACCACCTCCCCGTCCCTCACCCCTCACTCACCACCTCCCCGTCCCTCACCCCTCACTCACCACCTCCAATCCCTCACACCTTGTTCACCACCTTCCTCTCACCCCTCACTCACCACCTTCCCCTCCCTCACCCCTTACTCACCACCTTCCCCCCCTCACCCTTACTCATCACCCTACCCCCCTCACCCTTTATTCACCACCCTCCTCTCACCCCTCACTCAGCACCTCCCCCCCTCACCCATTACTCACTAACTCCCCTTCCCTCACCCCCTGCACACTGCCTTCCCCTTCCCTCACCCCTTACTGACTACCTCCCCCCTCACCCCTCAATCACCACCTTCCCCTCCCTCACCTCTTACTCACCACCTCCCCCTCCCTCACCCCTTACTCACCACACTCCACCTCCCTCATGCCTTATTACCTCTCCCTTACTCACCACCTCGCCCTCTCTCATCCCTTACTCACCACACTTCCCCTCCCTCACCCCTCACTCATCCCTTACTCACTACCTCCCCCTCCCTCACCCCTTACTCACCACCTACCCCTCCCTCACCCCTTACTCACCACCTCCTCCTCCCTCACCCCTCACTCACTACCTCCCCCTCTGCCCTCACTCACTACCTCCCCCTCCCTCACCCCTAACTCACTACCTCCCCCTCCCTCACCCCTTACTCAGCACCTCCCCCTCCCTCACCCCTTACTCACCACCTTCCCCCTCCCTCACCCCTTACACACCACCTCCCCCTCCCTCACCCCTTACTCACCACCTCCCCCTCCCTCACCCCTTACTCACCACCTTCCCCTCCCTCACCCCTTACTCACCACCTTCCCCCTCCCTCACCCCTTACTCACCATCTTCCCCCTCCCTCACCCCTCACTCACCACCTTCCCCCTCCCTCACCCCTTACTCACCACACTCCACCTCCCTCACCCCTTATTACCTCTCCCTTACTCACCACCTCGCCCTCCCTCACCCCTTACTCACCACACTTCCCCTCCCTCACCCCTCACTCACCCCTTACTCACTACCTCCCCCTCCCTCACCCCTTACTCACCACCTTCCCCTCCCTCACCCCTTACTCACCATCTCCTCCTCCCTCACCCACTACCTCCCCCTCTGCCCTCACTCACTACCTCCCCCTCCCTCACCCCTAACTCACTACCTCCCCCTCCCTCACCCCTTACTCAGCACCTCCCCCTCCCTCACCCCTTACTCACCACCTTCCCCCTCCCTCACCCCTTACACACCACCTCCCCCTCCCTCACCCCTTACTCACCACCTTCCCCCTCCCTCACCCCTTACTCACCACCTCCCCCTCCCTCACCCCTCACTCACCACCTTCCCCCTTACTCACCACCTTCCCCCTCCCTCACCCCTTACTCACCACCTCCCCCTCCCTCACCCCTCACTCACCACCTTCCCCCTTACTCACCACCTTCCCCCTCCCTCACCCCTTACTCACCACCTCCCCCTCCCTCACCACCTCCCCCTCCCTCACCCCTCACTCACCACATTCCCCCTCCCTCACCACTTACTCACTGCCTCCCCCTCCCTCACCACCTTCCTCACCCCTTACTCACCACCTTCTTTTCACCCGTTTCTCACTACCTTCCCCCTCCCTCACCCCTCACTCACCACACTCCCCCTCACTCACCCCTCACTCACCACACTCCCCCTCCCTCACCCCTCACTCACCACCTTCCTCTTCCTCACCCCTTACTCACCACCTTCCCCCTCCCTCACCCCTTATTCACCACCTTCCTCTCACCCCTCACTCACCACCTCCCCCTCCCTCACCCCTTACTCACAACGTTCCTCTCACCCCTCACTCACCACCTCCCCCTCCCTCAGTCCTTACTCACCCCCTCTCCTTCCCTCACCTGTTACTCACCACTTCCCCTCACCCTTTACTCACTACCTCCCTCTCACTCACCCTCTCTCCCTCCCTCACCACACTCCCCCTCCCTCACCCCACTCCTTATTCACCACCCTCACCCTCTCACATCCTCCTCCCCCTCACACCCTCCCCTTTCCACTGCCGGCGCCACCTACCGGTCCCTCTGAGGACTCGGGTGACGTCGACGTTCACATCACGATTTTCCGCTCATCACGCGGCCGGAATTGGCTTCACGTCATCGTCTTTGTCGGGAGGAGTGACTGCGGGCGGTCGGGAGGAGTGACTGCCGGCTGACGGGAGGGGTGACTGCGGGCGGTCGGGAGGAGTGACTGCGGGCGGTCGGGAGGGGTGACTGCGGGCGGTCGGGAGGGGTGACTGCGGGCGGTCGGGAGGGGTGACTGCGGGCGGTCGGGAGGAGTGACTGCGGGCGGTCGGGAGGGGTGACTGCGGGCGGTCGGGAGGAGTGACTGCCGGCTGACGGGAGGGGTGACTGCGGGCGGTCGGGAGGGGTGACTGCGGGCGGTCGGGAGGGGTGACTGCGGGCGGTCGGGAGGAGTGACTGCGGGCGGTCGGGAGGAGTGACTGCCGGCTGACGGGAGGGGTGACTGCGGGCGGTCGGGAGGAGTGACTGCGGGCGGTCGGGAGGAGTGACTGCCGGCTGACAGGAGGGGTGACTGCGGGCGGTCGGGAGGGGTGACTGCGGGCGGTCGGGAGGGGTGACTGCGGGCGGTCGGGAGGAGTGACTGCGGGCGGTCGGGAGGGGTGACTGCGGGCGGTCGGGAGGAGTGACTGCGGGCGGTCGGGAGGGGTGACTGCGGGCGGTCGGGAGGAGTGACTGCCGGCTGACAGGAGGGGTGACTGCGGGCGGTCGGGAGGAGTGACTGCGGGCGGTCGGGAGGGGTGACTGCGGGCGGTCGGGAGGAGTGACTGCGGGCGGTCGGGAGGAGTGACTGCCGGCTGACGGGAGGGGTGACTGCCGGCTGACGGGAGGGGTGACTGCGGGCTGACGGGAGGAGTGACTGCGGGCGGTCGGGAGGGGTGACTGCGGGCGGTCGGGAGGAGTGACTGCGGGCGGTCGGGAGGGGTGACTGCGGGCGGTCGGGAGGAGTGACTGCGGGCGGTCGGGAGGGGTGACTGCCGGCTGACGGGAGGGGTGACTGCGGGCGGTCGGGAGGAGTGACTGCGGGCGGTCGGGAGGGGTGACTGCGGGCGGTCGGGAGGGGTGACTGCGGGCGGTCGGGAGGAGTGACTGCGGGCGGTCGGGAGGGGTGACTGCGGGCGGTCGGGAGGGGTGACTGCCGGCTGACGGGAGGGGTGACTGCGGGCGGTCGGGAGGAGTGACTGCGGGCGGTCGGGAGGAGTGACTGCGGGCGGTCGGGAGGAGTGACTGCGGGCGGTCGGGAGGAGTGACTGCCGGCTGACGGGAGGGGTGACTGCGGGCGGTCGGGAGGGGTGACTGCCGGCTGACGGGAGGGGTGACTGCGGGCTGACGGGAGGAGTGACTGCGGGCGGTCGGGAGGAGTGACTGCCGGCTGACGGGAGGAGTGACTGCCGGCTGACGGGAGGAGTGACTGCCGGCTGACGGGAGGGGTGACTGCCGGCTGACGGGAGGGGTGACTGCGGGCTGACGGGAGGGGTGACTGCGGGCGGTCGGGAGGAGTGACTGCCGGCTGACGGGAGGGGTGACTGCGGGCGGTCGGGAGGGGTGACTGCGGGCGGTCGGGAGGGGTGACTGCGGGCGGTCGGGAGGAGTGACTGCCGGCTGACGGGAGGAGTGACTGCCGGCTGACGGGAGGGGTGACTGCGGGCGGTCGGGAGGGGTGACTGCGGGCGGTCGGGAGGAGTGACTGCCGGCTGACGGGAGGAGTGACTGCCGGCTGACGGGAGGGGTGACTGCGGGCGGTCGGGAGGGGTGACTGCGGGCGGTCGGGAGGGGTGACTGCGGGCGGTCGGGAGGAGTGACTGCGGGCGGTCGGGAGGAGTGACTGCCGGCTGACGGGAGGGGTGACTGCGGGCGGTCGGGAGGGGTGACTGCCGGCTGACGGGAGGAGTGACTGCCGGCTGTAGGACTTGTTGTTTCCCGCCGGCAGGCGCTCCGTCACCGTGCAGAGATTGACTCAACACCGAGCGGGCAGAGACCCGGCAGTATCGGCCTCTTCCTTGGACTCGGAGCGCTGTAGCCTCAGTGACTCAGACACTCATTTTGCTCGCACTCAGATGCATCTACCCAGTGCACCTTCACTGCCTATCATTACCACCGGACCCTGTTCACTGTCAACTCCCAGGACCCACGCTTAGAGGCGTCCCACCGCAGCTAATGCTAGTAAAGGACTTCCAGTGGGATTCCCACAGGGAGCCCTGGCAGGAGAGCAGAAGCGGCTCCCGCCTGTTCTGCCGTTCAATGGTCTATCTCTACCTTATAAGAGGGAGATTGAAAATCTGGCTGAGTGGTGCCACAACAACAACCTCTCACTCAATGTCAACAAGATCAAGGAGCTGATGATTCACTTCAGAAGGAAACCAGAGTTCCATGAGCCAGTCCTCATCGAAGGATCAGAGGGGGAGGGGATATTATTGTACTATTTTGGGCCTAGTGAATAAATGCAATTATGAAGAAAGCATAACAGCGCATCTACTTGGTGGTTTGCAAAGATTCGGCATGTCATCTAAAACTGATCTACTTCTGTAGATGTTTGGTGGAGAGTATATTGACTGGTAAGGAAACACCAACACCCCTGAATGGAAAATGTCACCAAATTCTGATATGGCCCCAAGTGCGGAGTGAGAGACAATGAAGCAGGTCGATAGTTCATAGACTTTAATGAGAACAGTGTTAAAGGGAAAAGAAAACAAAAAAATGCTAGGCTGAACAGGGCCGTTAACTGAAACTCTCAAATGGAAAATGAAGCCTACGCTGAAGCTGAAAAGAACTATGAATAAAATGAATAGCGCTAGTCTTTAGAGTCAGTTGACTCGACAGTCCAAGTTCTCAGGCAAGGTGGAACGCAAGCAGGCAGTGAAGCGTTGCTGTGTCCAAGTTTCGACAAATACTATGACGGAATGAATGGAGTTAAATACTATCAGAAAGAAATAATAATTAGCTGACATGTGCATATTCACGAGCACATTTGCCAAATCTGCTGCGCTGCCAACTCCGTGGTTGTGACAGAACCGACAAAAATTAGTGTATACTGCCTGGTCTATTGTAGGTAAATTGGATCAACTGTTCAGTGGCAGGAGCTCCAACGTCAGAAAAGAGTGGTGGCTGGAAGTCATTTTGGCATGCAAAGGGGGATATGCCAGTGGAGGACAACTGGAGGTTATTGTGGGTAGTCTCTGCCCAAACCAATCCAGGTCATGGGGTTGGCTGCACTGGGTTGTTTCCAGTTCCTGATTCACTCTCTCAGTCTGGTCTTTAGTTTGGGGTGGAAACCTGATGAAAGGCTGACTCTGGCTCCCAAAAGAAAACAAAAAGCCTTCTAAAAATGGGACATGAACTGTGGCCCTTGATCAGACACTATGTCCTGAGGGAAGCCTTGCAGCCTGAACACTTGCTGAACTATAAGGGTGGAAGATGGGAGTTTGGGGAGAGCAATGAAATGGCCTGCTTTAGAGAACCGGTCCACTATTACCTGAATGGTAGTGTTTCCATCTGACAGAGGTAGACTTGTGATGAAATCCACTGAGATGTGTGATCAAGGTTGATGAGCCACAGGCAGCAGCAGAGCAGGCCAGCAGGGTGCTAACATGACATCTTATTCTGGACGCAAGTGGGACAGGCATATATATTTTTTATTGCTGATTTTTTTATTGCAACACCAACAAATTACATTCAATACAACCCTCACAACACGCTGGAGAAACTCAGCAGGTCAGGCAGCATCCATGGAAGCAATCAGTCAACGTATTGAGTCGGAACCCTTTGTCAGGACTGAGGAGGGAGGGGGCAGAGTCCCTATAAAGAGGGTGGGAGGAGGGTGGGAAGGAGAAGGCCGGTAGGTGCCGGGTGAAAAACCAGTAAGGGGAAAGAGAAAGGGGTGGGGGAGGGGATAGGCAGGAAAGGTGAAGAAGGAATAGGGGAAAGCACAATGGGTAGTAGGAGGGGGAACCATGAGGGAGGTGATAGGCAGCTGGGGGAGGGGGCAGCGTGAAACTGGGATGATGGGGGGTAATTACCGGAAGTTGGAGAATTCATTGTTCATACCAAGGGGCTGGAGACTACCCAGATGGTATATGAGGTGTTGCTACTCCAACCTCATTATGACAGTAGAGGAGGGTATGTATGGGCATATCCGAATGGGAATGTGAAGCAGAGTTGAAGTGGGTGGCTACTAGGAGACCCTGTCTGTTGTGGCGGACGGAGCGGAGGTTTTCGACGAAGCGGTCCCCCAATCTGCATCGGGTTTCACCGATGTAGATGTAGAGGAGGCTGCACCGGGAGTACCGGATGCAGTAGATGACCCCAACAGACTCACAAGTGAAGTGTTGCCTCACCTGGAATGACTGTTTGGGGCCCTGAATGCTGGCAAGAGAGGAGGTGTAGGGACAGGTATAGAACTTACGCTTACAGGGATAAGTACCAGGTGGGAGATCCGTGGGAGGGACATGTGGACCAGGAAGTCGCGGAGGGAATGATCCCTGCAGAAAGCGGAGAGGGGTGGAGAGGGAAAGATGTGCTTAGTAGTGGGGTCCTGTTGAAGGTGGTGGAAGTTGCGGAGGATAATGTGCTGGATCCAGAGGCTGGTGGGGTGGTAGGTGAGGACAAGGGGAAGTCTGTTCCTGTTGTTGTGATGGGAGGATTGGGTGAAGGCTGAAGTGTGGGAAATGGAGGAGATGCGGGTGAGGGCATCATTGATGACGGCAGAAGGGAAACCACGATCCTTAAAGAAAGAGGACATTTGAGATGTCCTGGAATGGACAACCTCATCCTGGGAACAGATGTGGTGGAGACAGGAACTGGGAATAGGGAATGGCATTTTTGCATGATGCAGGGTGGGAAGAGGTATAGCTGAGGTAGTAATACAACCAATTGCCAATTACATTTGACCGTTTAACCCAGCCACCCCCCAACCTTCATCACCATTCCCCCTCCACCCCTCTCTCCCCCACCCCCATCCCCCTGGGACAGGCATATATGGAGTCAAGGACATCTTGGAATGTGGTCGACCACCAAAGTTGTACCTATAAATTCCAGAGTCCATTGATCCCAGGATGGCCAACTAGACAGAAAGAGTGACCCCACACCAACAGCCTGGGGTAAATAGTGGCAGGGGAAAACAGCTGGTTGGAAGGTCCCCCACCCAGGTCTGGATCCAACAGTTGAGCAGCCCTCACCTCCGTCTCAATTCCCAAAATCACTAGAAGAGCTATGCAGAAGTGAGGAAGGATGGGCTCTGGACTGGTGTTGTCCTCAGATGTCAAACTGGTGGGAGAGAGGCCTTGGTATTCTTGCTGCCAGAACAGGAAGTGAGGGTGAAATTAAACCAGGTGAAGAAGGGTGTTCAAGGGGCTTGATGGCAGTTGAGTCTCTTGGCATCACAAATATAGAAAAGGTTTTTTTGTTCTGCCTGTAGCAGAAAAGGGTGCTCTGCCCCCTCCAGCCAGTGTTGCCATGCTTCAAGCTCTTCTCTATAACAGTCAGACGTTCTTAGTTCCTGAAATAATAGTTACATTCTGCAGGAGTCAAGTGACAGGAAAGAAAAGCACAGAGGTGCAGCTGATTAGCTACAGAAGAGTGCTGGGACAGTACAGCTCCACTGCTGACATCTGATGCATCAACCTGGACGGTGGATGCACAGGATGGGTCTGCATGTTGCAGCACTGGGGCTGTGGTGAAGCATTACTTTAGCTCTGAGAATGTTTGGTCTGCGTCACTGGTCCATAGGATCCTGCAGAGGTCTTCTTGGTGAATGCACTTACGGGAGCTGCGGTGAAATTGAGGTTTCAGATAAAGTGGTGATAAAAGTTTGCAAACCCCATAAAACACCTCGCCATACATGGTTTGACCGTTGATGGTTTGGACCACTCTGTGGCTGCCTGAACTTTACATGGGTATATTTGAACATATTTGGAAGGGGTAAAGATATAGCTCAAGAACAACACCCTGCTCTTTGTGGAACTCACTTGACTTCAAGGTTGTTCTCAATGAGCCTTCTCAGAACCTTGCTGGACATGTTCCTGGCAAGACCGGGAATAGATCAGAACTTCATCCAAATACACTACAACAAACTGATTCAACATGTCCTGTAGGACATCATTGACCAGGACTTGAAAAGCAGTTGGGGCATTGGCCAGACCAAAGGGCATCACAGAGCACACATAGTGGTCAGTGGAAGAGTTGAAAGCTGTCTTCTGCTTGTCCTCTTCTATGATGCAAACCAGCATTGGGCAAGATCTGTCTTGGATTATATAGTTGCTCCCTGGAAATGTTCAAACACAGAGGCAAGCATGGGAAGAGGGTAGCAGTTCTTCACTGTGATGTTGTTTAGGGCCAATAATCAATGCAAGGATGGAGCTTGCAATCCTTCTTGCTCATAAAAAAGAATCCTGCTGGTGAGGTAAACCCCAAGGCCAATGTCGCCATGATGTATTCTTCCATGGACACCATTTCAAGATGAGAGAGTTGAAAGAGTCAGCCCCAGGGAGGACTAGAACTGGGTATGAGATAAATAGCTCAGTTGTATGGCCGGTGTGGAAGCAGGGAGGTAGTCTTCTTCTACTGAAGACCTCAAGAAGGCCAGCATACTCAGCTGGAACACCAGATAGGTCCACACTAGCAATTGACTCTGAAGGAGATATGTTGACATGGACTTGAGCTGGATCCAGACAGGTAGACAGACATTTCAGATCCCCATTCTTGGAGCACCCTCAGGGACCAATCGATCCATGGGTTATGTCAGTTAAGATGAATCAACAAGGCACAAGGAGAGCTGTTCCCTATGGTTGCCTCTAGCACAAGTTGGAGGATACTGTGGAAAAGAGGATCCTGACAGTGCCCAGATACCAACCATCCAGAGCCCCGATGTCAATATCCTCTCTCAATTATTGAGTGGAAACTTCCCACCTTCGAGCCAGAGAGATATCCATGAGGTTCCCGTATGTACCTGAGTCAATAAATGCCTGAAGCTCATGGATCTAGGACCCACAAGCCAGGGAAGCTGAGAGTATTACTCATTTAGGGTAAGTTGCTTGCAGGAAGAATCAACTCATCAGAATTCTCCTTCTTGCTGATGAGTATCCTTTTTTACTGGGTGCTTGGAACGTGATGCCTGGAAGTGCCCTGGAGAGCCACAGTAGAGACAGCAATGTGAACACCGATCTTGTTCCTCCTGAGATAGGTGCAGGTCCTTCAACTGTATGGCCTCCTTCATGGGCTGTGTACTGGTCACTGGTGAAAACAGATGGTGATCTAAAGAGTAGAAGACTCATGGTGTTCTCTCTTTCTGCATTGGTTGCCCAGTTGTCTATTCGAATGGCCAGGTTTATCAGATCGTCCAAGCTATCCTGTTCATTAGGCATTGCAATCTCCTGCCAGAGCCCTCTGCTCAACCACGCTGGAAAACAGTGACCGGATTCTGGCAGTGAGAGCAGGGATGGCTGCCACCTGATTCCAACTGTCTGCAATGAGTTCCTGAAACATTATTGAGAGTGCTGACACATGTTCTTCCTGCTTGGATTGGGTTGCCAATCTGAAAGTAGTTGTCACACTACATGAACCATTTCTGCCAACCCAGTCTCCAATGACTTTTAACTTCTCCATCTGACCATCGAGTTTTGGTTTGGGCTGGGCTTGCTGCTCTGAGAGTAGCTGTTGCAATGTATGAGCCACTTTTGCCAACCTAAGCTCCACCGACTTTAACTTCTCTCCTACCTGACCAATGAATTTGAGGGCCATAGTCAGCAGTTCTCTCTCTGCTGAGTCCATTTTGATGGTCGAGTCTGGCTGACAAGGTAATGACCCAAGTGGAGGGAGGGAGGGAGAGAGAGAGAGACTGAAGCAGATTCAACAGTTCACTGAGTTATAATAAGAACCATACAGAAGTAAAGGAAAATAATAAGCACTAAGCCAACAGGGCTACTAACTAAAACTCTCAACCTAAAATATAACACCGACACTGCAGCTCAAAAGATGTAATTTAATATTAAATTATTACTTTTACAGTATCAATCTAAATTATAGCCACCCTTCCCAGAACGCGGACTAAGGTAAGGAGGGAGACTTGCTGTTGCAGTGTTCGGTCAAGACTCCCTGAGTATAGGCAGAGACTGAAGACTGCAGCGCCAGTAGTGAGGACCAAGAAGGTATGGACAAGGGAAGCACAGGAGCACCTACAGGACTGCTTTGAATCGGTGGACTGGACTATATTCAGGGATTCATCTCTGAACCTCAATGAGTATGCTGTAGTTGTTACCGACTTCATTAAAACCTGTGTGGATGAATGTGTGCCTACAAAGACTTACTGTACATTCCCAAACGAAAAGCCATGGATATACCAGGAGGTACATCATCTGCTGAAGGCTAGATCTGTGGCGTTCAAGGCCTATACCAACAAACCAGGTATGATTTGTGGGAGGTCTATTTCACAGGCGAAGAGACAATTTCGAACGAGGTTGGAGGCGATATCGGATGTGTGGCAACTCTGGCAGGGTTTGCAAGACATTACTTCTGACAAAGCGAAACCCAATATCATGAATGGCAGCGATGCTTCACTACCAGATGAACTCAACGTCTTCTATGCCCGCTTTGAAAGGGAAAACACATCTACAGCTGTGAAGATCCTTGCTGCACCTGATGACCCTGTGATCTCTCTCTCAGAGGCCGATGTTAGACTGTCTTTAAAGAGGGTGAACCCTCACAGGGCAGAAGGTCCCAATGAATAGTCATAGTCATACTTTATTAATCCCGGGGGAAATTGGTTTTCGTGACAGTTGCACCATAAATAATAAATAGTAATAGAACCATAAATAGTTAAATAGTAATATGTAAATTATGCCAGTAAATTATGAAATAAGTCCAGGACCAGCCTATCGACTCAGGGTGTCTGACCCTCCAAGGGAGGAGTTGTAAAGTATGATGGCCACAGGCAAGAATGACTTCCTATGACGCTCTGTGCTGCATCTCGGAGGAATGAGTCTCTGGCTGATTGTACTCCTCTGCCCACCCAGTACATTATGTAGTGGGTGGGAGACATTGACCAAGATGGCATGCAACTTAGACAGCATCCACTTTTCAGACACCAACGTGAAAGAGTCCAGTTCCATCCCCACAACATCACTGGCCTTACAAATGAGTTTGTTGATTCTTTTAGTGTCTGCTACCCTCAGCCTGCTGCCCCAGCACACAACAGCAAACTTGATAGCACTGGCCACCACAGACTCGTAGAACATCCTCAGCATCGTCTGACAGATGTTAAAGGACCTCAGTCTCCTCAGGAAGTAGAGACGGCTCTGACCCTTCTTGTAGACAGCCTCAGTGTTCTTTGACCAGTCCAGTTTATTGTCAATTTGTATCCCCAGGTATTTGTAATCCTCCACCATGTCCACACTGACCCCCTGGATGGAAACAGGGGTCACCGGTACCTTAGCTCTCCTCAGGTCTACCACCAGCTCCTTAGTCTTTTTCACATTAAGCTGCAAATAATTCTGCTCAGACCATGTGACAAAGTTTCCTACCGTAGCCCTGTACTCAACCTCATCTCCCTTGCTGATGCATCCAACTATGGCAGAGTCATCTGAAAACTTCTGAAGATGACAAGACTCTGTGCAGTAGTTGAAGTCCGAGGTGTAAATGGTGAAGAGAAAGGGAGACAAGACAGTCCTCTGTGGAGCCCCAGTGCTGCTGATCACTCTGTCGGACACACAGCGTTGCAAGCACACATACTGTGGTCTGCCAGTCAGGTAATCAAGAATCCATGACACCAGGGAAGCATCCACCTGCATCGCTGTCAGCTTCTCCCCCAGCAGAGCAGGGCGAATGGTGTTGAACGCACTGGAGAAGTCAAAAAACATGACCCTCACAGTGCTCGCTGGCTTGTCCAGGTGGGCGTAGGCACGGTTCAGCAGGTAGACGATGGCATCCTCAACTCCTAGTCAGGGCTGGTAGGCGAACTGGAGGGGATCTAAGTGTGGCCTAACCATAGGCCGGAGCAGCTCCAGAACAAGTCTCTCCAGGGTCTTCATGATGTGGGAAGTCAATGCCACCGGTCTGTAGTCATTGAGGCCACTGGGGCGCGGCGTCTTCGGCACAGAGACGAGGCAGGACGTCTTCCACAGCACAGGAACCCTCCGGAGCCTCAGGCTCAGGTTGAATACATGGCGAAGTACTCCACATAGCTGAGGGGCACAGGCTTTGAGCACCCTGGTATTGACACCATCCGGTCCAGCAGCCTTGCTTGGGTTGAGACATTTCAGCTGTCTTCTCACCTGTTCAGCCGTGAAGCCCACCGTGGTGGTTTTGTGTGGGGAAGGGGTATAGTCATGAGAGCAGGGTGGGGGACTGTGAGGAGGAGTAGGAGGGGAGAGTGGAATATGTGTTGATTGGGGGCCGACAACAGATGACTCGTGGGGGATGGGCAGGGCCCACAATGTCAAATCTGTTAAAGAACAGGTTAAATTCGTTGGCCCTGTCCACACTGCCTTCAGCTCCTCTGTTGCTAGTTTGCCGGAACCCAGTGATGGTCCTCATCCCCCTCCAGACCCCTCTCATGTTGTTCTGCTGGAGTTTCCACTCAAACTTCCTCCTGTACCTGTCTTTAGCCTCCCTGATCCTGGCTTTCAGGTCCCTCTGTATTGCCCTCAGCTCCTCCCTATTTCCATCTCTAAACGCCCTCTTTTTAGCGTTCAGGATGTCCTTAATGTCCTTTGTCACCCATGGCTTGTTATTTGAATAACAAAGGACAGTTCTTGTCGGAACATTGCAGTCCACACAGAAGTTGATGTAATCAGTGATGCATTCTGTGAACCCATCAATATCCTCTCCATGTGGCTCACAGAGTATCTGCCAGTCTGTCACCTCAAAACAACCCTGGAGCGACTCAAAAGCCTCCTCTGACCATTTCCTCACTGTCCTCGAGGTTGCAGGTTTAATCTTCACCAGAGGCACGTAGCAGGGTTTTAGATGCACCAGGTTGTGATCTGACCTTCCCAGTGAGGGGAGTAACTGGTGAGGCTCTGAAAACCTGTGCCAACCAACTAGCGGGAGTATTCAAGGACATTTTCAACCTCTCACTGCTATGGGCGGAAGTTACCACTTGCTTCAAAAAGGCAATAATTATACCAGTGCCAAAGAGGAATAATGTGGGCTGCCTTAATGACTATTGCCCAGTAGCACTCACATCGACAGTGATGAAATGTTTTGAGAGGTTGGTTATGACTAGACTGAACTCCTGCTTCAGCAAGGAGCTGGAACCATTGCAATTCACCTATCGCCACAATAGATCCACAGCAATCCCAATGGCTCTCCACACGGCTTTAGACCACCTGGACAACACAAACACCTATGTCAGGATGCTGTTCATCAACTCTAGCTCAGCATTTAACACCATCATTCCCACAATCCTGACTGAGAAGTTGCAGAACCTGAGCCTCTGTACCTCCCTCTGCAATTGGATCCTCGACTTCCTAACCAGAAGACCACAATCTGTGCAGATTGGTGATAATATATCTTCCTCACTGACGATCAACACTGGTGCACCTCAGGAGTGTGTGCTTAGCCCACTGCTCTACTCTCTATATACACATGACTATGTGGCCAGGCATAGCTCAAATACCATCTATAAATTTGCTGATGATACAACCATTGTTGGTAGAATCTCAGGTGGTGACGAGGGGGTGTACAGGAGTGAGATATGCCAACTAGTGGAGTGGTGCCGCAGCAACAATCTGGCACTCAATGTCAGTAAGACAAAAGAGCTAATTGTGGACTTCAGGAAGGGTAAGACGAAGGAACGCCCTTCCTGAATCCTCATAGAGGGATCAGAAGTGGAGAGAATGAGCAGTTTCAAGTTCTGGTCCCAACATATCAATGTAGTTATAAAGAAGGCAAGACAGTGGCTGTACTTTATTAGGAGTTTGAAGAGATTTGGCATGTCAACAAATACACTTAAAAACTTCTAAAGATGTACCGTGGAGAGCATTCTGACAGGCTGTATCACTGTCTGGTAGGGGGGTGGGCTACTGCACAGGACCAAAAGAAACTGCAGAGAGTTGTAAATTTAATTAGTTCCATCTTGGGTACGAGGCTACAAAGTACCCAGGACATCCTCAGAGAGCGATGTCTCAGAAAGGCAGTGTCCATTATTAAGAACCTCCAGCACCCAGGACATGCCCTTTTCTCACTGTTACCACCAGGTAGAAGGTACAGGAGCCCGAAGGTACACACTCAGCGATTCAGGAACAGCTTCTTCCCCTCTGCCATTCAGTTTCTGAATGGACATTGAACCCTTGGACACTACCTCACTTTTTTTTTAATATACAGTATTTCTGTTTTTTTGCACTTTTTTAATCTATTCAACATACGTATACTGTAATTGATTTACTTATGATTGATATTATTTCATTTTTTTTATATTATGTGTAGCCCCCCTGGCCACCCTCAGGGTCATTCGGCTCGCTGTCGCCTAGGGAAACAGCCTCAGCCCCGGCAAACTGGGTAATTAGTTTGTGTGGATGCTGTGTGAGGTACCCCACCCCACCCAAATAACAGACATTACACCAGATACAATTAAATGATTTACAGTTTATAGACATTACTGGAACTATATAATTAATAGATATTAAAATATAAAAGGAAAATAAAAGGCGCCACACTTATCAAAGTTCAATCTCTTCGTGCACAAACAGTTGGAGCTCAAGGACCTTCTTCTTCACCCTGCGACTCCCCCGGACCACCTCGACCGGCCGCCTGGGACCAACAACGGTGGTCAACCAGACGCTCCACACGAGTCCATCTCCGTCTCCTCGCCGAACGTCCCGCTCGGGGTCCGACCCCGTTAGCGGACTCACAGAACCTCGTCCATCCTCTGTCTCGCTCTCCCGCCTTCTGCCCCAAAACCCCTCGCAAACAGTATCTTCAAATACACCAAAACCATAACAACTATCCCAATTGGTTAATAACGTATTTCTTATCACCCTCTAAACCACAACAAGCTGCTAGCGCAAACTTTCTCAGCGTTTAAGACAACAAAGCCGCATTCCCCAGATTAACATAACAAAGACGCCATTTTAATTCGCCTCCGCAGTAACATAAAAATCGAAACCCCCTTACATATGTATTGCATTGAACTGCTGCTGCTAAGTTAACAAATTTCACGTCACATGCCGGTGATAATAAACCTGATTCTGACTGGACAAGACTGAAATGAAAGGAAGGGAGGTAAATGCAACCACAGAGAAAACCATATTGGCTGGAATGTGTATTCTCACAAGCATGATGGCCAACCCCTTTCAGCTGCCCAACTGCAAGCTGAGTCCGTGGTTGTGACAGAAGGTACATAGTTTCCTAAGTGACTGAGCTCCACATCCTCTGAGGAAGAGAATTTCCAAAGATTCTGAGTGAGTCATAAGCGCAGGAGATTCTGCAGATGCCATAAATACAGAGTAATACACACAAAATGCTGGAGGGTCAGCAGGTCAGGAGCATCTGCGGATAAACAGTTGACGTTTCTTGGAACATAGAACATTACTGCACAGTACAGGCACTTCAGCCCACAATGTTGTGACAACCTTTTAACCTATTCTAAGATCAATTTAACATATCCCTCCTACATAACCATCCTTTTTTCTATCATTAGTTTGCCTATCCAAGAGTTTCTTAAATGTCCCTAATGTATCTGCCTCTACCACCACCCCCAGCAGGACGTTTCACGCACCACCCCCACCACTCTGTAAAAACTGAACTCTAAAATAAAATTATGCTCCCTTGTATTAGCCATTTCTGCCCTAGGAAAAAGTCTCTGGTAAGCCACTCTGTCTATGCCTCTTATCATCTTGAACTTCTATAAAGTCACATTTCATCCTTCTTTGCAAAGAGAAAAATATTAGCTTGTTCATCCTATCTTCATAAGACATGCCCTCTAGTCCAGGCAGCATCCTGCTATATCTTCTCTGCATCCTCTCTAAAGCTTCCACATCCTTACTATGAGGTGCTTAGAATTGAACTCAATACTCCGAATGAGGTCTAACCAGGGTGTTATAGAGCTGATTGGGTTATCGGAAGAGCCCGCCGAGGTATCAAAGAAACCAGTTTGGATGCAGAGGAGCTGACCTGGCTGCAGTCCATGCTGCCTGCTACTCAGAAGCATCAGAGTTGGTGCAGTATAACTATGGAAGATTACCTTTGTCTGGTGGGGTGGGGGTGGGGACAGATGACATGGGAGCTGTGTGGCCTCTGTTGTACTAAGAACTAGGCCTCAAGCCTTGGGCTTGCCTGCTACTGCAGACCAGGTGAGAGATCCAGAAGTGCTTCAGCGTAGTTGAGCTCTGCTGGGGCCTGGCCTCATTTATTGGTGGGGTCCTCCCGTGTTTGAGTGGTGGAATGACAGGCTGGATTGTGTGTGTCTGCACACTGCAGGGTGATTGTACAATTGATTGCTAGACATTGTCACTCAGGATCCTGGACCAGATATATGATTTTTTTTGAGTGAATATGCTTGTTTGCTCAGTATTTTGAATTATTCATGATTTTTGAATGTTTGCTTGCTATATGGAATGTTTTGCACCCTGGCCCCAGAGGAATGCTGTCTCATTCAGCTGTATCTATGTATGGTTTAAATGATAATTAAAATTGATTTAATTTGATTTGATATACCTTCTTAACCACCCTGCCAATTTGCCAGGCAACTTTGAAGGATCTATGGATGTGGATCCCAAGATCCATACTGCAAAGAATCCTGTTATTAACCCAGTATTCTCCCTTCAAATTCAACCTTCCAAAGTGAATCAATTCACATTTTTCTGGTTTGTACTTGTGCATATCACAATAAACTTGACCTTAATCATCACTTCTAGATCACAACTTAACTGAAGCGTCATAACTATCACTCTAGCGACACGAATCTTTGGGAATATGACTAGTGACAGGGATCTGGGGAAACCTACTGAGTGTAACCTCGTAGGTTCAGAGTGTGGGAGAGTGTGAGATTATCTCCTTGGTCAAAGAAACAGGTGTTTTGTGAACACTAGTGATCTGATCGGGTAATATTGGTGGTGAGAGGGAGTGGAAATCTTTGCACACAAGTTTTTTTTTGTCTCAAGGATTTTTTATAGGCATCCATTAGTCTCGTGAGACCATGGATTTGCGCCTTAGAAGATTTCCAGGGTGCAGGTCTGGGCAAGGTTGTATGGAAGACCGGCAGTTGCCCATGCTGCAAGTCTCCCCTCTCCACACCAATGATGTTGTCCAAGGGAAGGACATTAGGATCCATACAGCTTGGCACCGGTGCCGTTGCAGAGCAACGTGTGATTAAGTGCCTTGCTCAAGGACACAACATGCTGCCTCAGCCAAGACTCGAACTAGCGACCTTCAGATCACCAGACGAACACCTTAACCACTTGGCCGAGTTTTTTTGTCTCGAGCAGTTTTCCAGGGAAGGTGAGACCTGTTCCGGTGGGACGGTTTACATCTGAACTGGAGGGGGACAAATATTCTTGCAGGTAGGTTTGCTAGAGAGGCTCTGGTGGATTTAAACTAGATACAAGGGGGGAGGGGAACCAGAGTGCAGGAACAGATGTAGGGGAGAAGGAAGAAAAAGAAAATAGTAAAGTTGTTTGCATCGTTAGTGATAAGCAGAGAGTAAGAGGTGGAAATTTTCTTAAATGCATTTATTTGAATGCTAGGAGCTTTATAAGAAAGGTGGATGAGCTTAAAGCATGGATTGATACCTGGGAGGATGCTGTGGTAGCTATTAGTGAAACATGGTTATAGGAGGGGTGTGATTGGCAACTAAATATTCCTGGATTTAATTGCTTCAGGTATGATAGAATCGGAGGGACAAGAGGGGGAGGTGTTACGTTGCTTGTCAGAGAAAATATTACAGTGGTGTTCTGGCAGGATAGATTAGAGGGCTCGTCTAGGGAGGCTATTTGGGTGGAACTGAGGAATGGGAAGGGTGTAGTAACACTTATGGGGGTGTATTATAGACCACCAAATGGGGAGCGAGCATTGGAGGAGCAAATTTGTAAGGAGATAGCAGATATTTGTAGTAAGCACAAGGTTGTGATTGTGGGAGATTTTAATTTTCCACACACAGACTGGGAAGCCCATATTGTAAAGGGACTAGTGGTTTTGAGTTTGTAAAATGTGTGCAGGATAGTTTTTTGCAGCAATACATAGAGGTTCTAACTAGAGAAGAGGCAGTGTTGGATCTCCTGTTAGGGAATGAGATAGGTCAGGTGACAGAGGTTTGTGTTGGGGGGGCACTTCGGGTCCAGTGATCACAATGCTATTAGTTTCAATATAATTATGGAGAAGGACAGGTCTGGACCCAGGGTTGAGATTTTTGATTGGATAAAGGCTAACTTTGAGGAGATGTGAAAGGTTTTAGAAGGAGTGGATTGGGACAATTTGTTTTATGGGAAGAATGTAATAGAGAAATGGAGGTCATTTAAAGGAGAAATTTTGAGGGTACAGAATCTTTATGTTTCTGTTAGGTTGAAAGGAAAGGTTAAAAGTTTGAGAGAGCCATGGTTTTCAAGGGATATTGGAAACTTGGTTTGAAAAACGAGAGATATCTACAATAAATATAGGCAGCATGGAGTAAATGAGGTGATTGAGGAATATAAAGAATGTAAAAAGAATCTTAAGAAAGAAATTAGAAAAGCTAAAAGAAGATATGAGGTTGCTTTGGCAAGTAAGGTGAAAATAATTCCAAAGGGTTTCTGCAGTTATATTAATAGCAAAAGGATATTGAGGGATAAAATTGGTCCCTGAGAGAATCAGAGTGACAGCTATGTGTGGAGCCAAAAGAGATGGGGGAGATTCTGAACAATTTCTTTTCTTCAGTATTCACGAAGGAGAAGGATATTGAATTGTGTAAGATAAGAGAAACAGGTAGGGAAGTTATGGAAACTATGATGATTAAAGAAGAGGAAGTACTGGCGCTTTTAAGGAATATAAATGTGGATAAGTCTCCGGGTCCTGACAGGATATTCCCTAGGACCTTGAGGGAAGTTAGTGTGGAAATAGCAGGGGCTCTGACAGAAATATTTCAAATGTCATTAGAAACGGGGATAGTGCCAGAGGACTGGCGTATTACTCATGTTGTTCCATTGTTTAAAAAGGGTTCTAAGGGTAAACCTAGCAATTAGTGAGTTTGACGTCAGTGGTGGATAAATTGGATAGTATTCTTGGAGATGGTATATATAACTATCTGGATAGACAGGGTCTGATTAGGAACAGTCAACATGGACTTGTGCGTGGAAGGTCATGTTTGACAAATCTTATTGAATTTTTTGAAGCGATTACTAGGAAAATTGACGAGGGTAAAGCGGTGGATGTTGTCTAGATGGACTTCAGTAAGGCTTTTGACAAGGTTCCACACGGAAGGTTAGTTAGGAAGGTTCAATCATTAGGTATTAATATTGAAGTAGTAAAATGGATTCAGCAGTGGCTGGATGGGAGACGCCAGAGAGTAGTGGTGGATAACTGTTTGTCAGATTGGAGGACGGTGACTAGTGGTGTGCCTCAGGGATCTGTACTGGGTCCAATGTTGTTTGTCATATACATTAATGATCTGGATGATGGGGTGGTAAATTGGATGAGTAAGTATGCAGATAATACTAAGATAGGTGGAGTTGCGGATAATGAAGTAGGTTTTCAAAGCTTGTAGAGAGATTTAGGCCAGTTAGAAGAGTGGGCTGAAAGATGGCAGATGGAGCTCAATGCTGATAAATGTGAGGTGATACATTTTGGTAGGACTAATCAAAATAGGACATACATGGTAAATGGTAGGGCATTGAAGAATGCAGTAGAACAGAGGGATCTAGGAATAATTGTGCATAGTTCACTGAAGGTGGAATCTCATGTGGATGGGGTGGTGAAGAAAGCTTTTGGTATGCTGGCCATTATAAATCAGAGCATTGAGTATAGGAGTTGGGATGTAATGTTGAAATTGTATAAGGCATTGGTAAGGCCAAATTTGGAGTATTGTGTACAGTTTTGGTCACCGCATTATAGGAAGGATGTCAACAAAATAGAGAGAGTACAGAGAAGATTTACTAGAATGTTACCTGGGTTTCATCACCTAGGTTACAGAGAAAGGTTGAACAAGCTGGGTCTTTATTCTTTGGAACATAGGAGGTTGAGAGAGGACTTGATAAAGGTATTTAAAATTATGAGGGGGATAGATAGAGTAGACGTAGATAGGCTTTTTCCATTGAGAGTGGGGGAGATTCAAACAAGAGGACATGAGTTGAGAGTTAAAGGGCAAAAGTTTAGGGGTAGCATTAGGGGGAACTTCTTTACTCAGAGAGTGGTATCTGTGTGGAACGAGCTTCCAGCAGAAGTGGTTGAGGCAGGTTCGATGTTGTCATTTAAAGTTAAATTGGACAGCTATATGGACAGGAAAGGAATGGAGGGTTATAGGCAGAGTGCAGGTCGGTGGGACTAGGTGAGAGTAAGAGTTCGGCACAGACTAGAAGGGCCGAGATGGCCTGTTTCCGTGCTGTAATTGTTATATGGTTATATGATTTTTATACTGTACAAAAGAAAAGATCTTCAGGCTGTCCCATGAAATCAACAATGACTCTTCCCATTCAAAGTTCAAAGTAAATTTATTATCAAAGTACATATATGACACCATATACAGTCCTAAGAGTCATTTTCTTGCGGACATTACTCAATAAATCTGTAAAATAATAACCAGAACAGAATCAATAAAAGACTACCCAACTAGGGCATTCAACCAGAGAGCAGAAGATAACAACTGCAAATACAAAAAGATAAAAAATAAATAAATAAGCAATAAATATCAAAAACATGAGATGAAGTCCCAAAAAGTGAGTTCATTGGTTGTGGGAACAGTTCAGTGATGGGACAAGTGAAGCTATTCTCTATAGTTTAAGAGCCTGATGGTTGTGGGGTAGTAACTGTTCCTGAAACTGGTAGCGTGGGTCTTGAGGCTCCTGTACCATCTTCCTGATGGCTGCAGTGAAAAGAGAGCATGGTCTGGATGGTGGGGGTCCCTGATGATGGATGCTACTTTCCTACGACAGCATTTCATGTAGATATTCTCAATTGGTTGGGGAGGGCTTTACCTGTGACAGACTGGTCCATACCAGGCTGTGATGCAACCAGTCAATATACTCTCCACCACACTCCTATAGAAGTTTGTCAAAGTTATACTTGTCATGCCAAAACTTCGCAACCTCCTAAGGAAGGAGATGCTGGCATGCTTTCTTGATAATTGCACTTACAGGTCCTCCAAAATGATTTAATGTTGCTACCTCTCTCCACCTCTGATCCTCAGTAGGGTCTGAGGTAGTGGAGGGAGGTGTACCTCCAATGCGGGACCTGCAGAGTCTTGCCAAGCTTGTGGCAAGTGGTGTAGGAGCATGTGTCAGCCTAATTCTGAATTACACCTCTATTGGGCAGCAAAGAGTTTACAGAAGAGTTCAGAATCAGAATCAGAATCGGGTTTATTATCACCGGCATGTGACATGAAATTTGTTAACTTAATAGCAACAGTTCAATACAACGCATGATCTAGAAAAAAAAGTCTTATTCAGTATACTTTATACAGCATACATATATTGAATAGATTAAAAATCGTGCAAAAACCAAAAATACTATGTATTAAAATAAAGTGAGGTCATGTCCAAGGGTTTAATGTCCATTCGGGAATCGGATGGCAGAAGGGAAGAAGCTGTTTCTGAATCGCAGAGTGTGTGCCTTCAGGCTTCTGTATCCCCTACCTGATGGTAACAGTGAGAAAAGGGCATGCCCTGGGTGCTGGAGGTGCTTAATATAATGGACACTACCTTTCTGAGACACCGCTCCTTGAAGATGTCCTGGGTACTTTGTAAGCTAGTACCCAAGATGAAGCTGACTAAATTTACAACCCTCTGCAGCTTCTTTTGGTCCTGTGTAGTAGCACCCCCCTGCCCCCCCATACAAAAAGTGATGCAGCCTGTTGGAATGCTCTCCACGGTACATCTTTAGAAGTTTTTGAGTGTATTTGTTGACATACCAAATCTCTTCAACATCCGCAGCAGTGTGAAGCAGGGCTGTGTGCTTGCCCTCACCCTGTTCAGCATCTTCTTCGCCGTCATGCTGAAGCACACCATTTGGAACATCAACTGATGGTGTCTACTGCCACACTAGATCAGACGGGAGGCTGTTCAGTCTGTCCCGGCTGAGGGCGAAAACCAAGGTTCGTGAAGTATTCATCAGGGATAGTTGTTTGCAGATGACGCGGCACTGGCAACACACTCTGAAGAGCAACTGCAACACCTCACAGACAGCTTCTCAAGAGCCTGCCAGGGCTTCAGCTTCACCATCAGCCTGAAGAAGACCAATGTGTTGGGCCAAGGTGTTGAGTACACCTCTGCCATTACCATCAACAACTCATCATAGCTTAACACACCAGACAGCCAGCCACTCTAGTGTTGTTTGGTTGACGTTGAGCAGGTCAGTGTCAGCTAAATCAGGTGAGAGTGGGCAGTTGCACAGAACGTGTTCAATGTTCTGCACCCTTTCGCCGCACTCACAGGATTCGCTGGTCTTTAAACCCCACTTCACCATATTGTCTCCCGTCCTACAAACTCCTGCTCTCGCTCTGTTGAGAGTGCACCACTTCCGTCTGTCAAGCAGTGCCCTGTCTGGTAACATTTCTGTGGGGTCTTGCACTGTACTGATTGAGGTTCTGGCTGCTGTTTGTTGTCAGAGGTCAATCCTGTATGTTTGGGGAGATGTTCCGTGCTGAAGTTCCTCCACTGTAGCAAACCTTTTCCTTGATTTTAGGTGGTTGGAAATTGGCACATGATGATGTAGTGGGTACCATCAACAACTGCGAGCTGGAGGTAGTTCACGAGTTTATGTACTTTGGCTCCACCATCACGGACAGTCTCTCCCTAGAGCCCGAGATCAACAGACGGATCGGACGAGCAGCCTCAGCATTTGCCAGGCTGACAAAGAGAGTCTGGGAGAATAGAAAGCTGACGACACACACCAAGGTTGCAGTCTACAGGGCCTGTGTCCTCGGCACACTGCTTTACGGCAGCGAGACCTGGAGCCTCTACTCCAGACAAGAGCGGCGTCTCAACGCCTTCCACCTTCGCAGCCTGAGACGCATCCTGGACATCACGTGGACTGACCGAGTCACCAACAATGAAGTCCTGGCCCACGCCCAGATACCCAGCCTCTTCACCCTGCTCCAACAATGCCGTCTCCGCTGACTGGGCCACGTACACCGCATGTCAGACGAGATGATCCCGAAAGACCTGCTGTACGGGGAACTGGCCTCCAGCAAGAGAGCACAAGGGTAGCCCCATCTTCGTTTCAAAGCTGTCTGCAAGAGAGACATGAAGTCACTGAACATGAATGTCAAGAGTTGAGAAGACTTTGCAAGTGATCACTCTTGTTGGAGGCTGGAACTACGCAGAGGTCTAAAAAGAGGAGGAGAGAAGCTAAGGCTTGCTGCTGAAGAAAAGCGCACTCATCGGAAAAACAGCACCAAGACAACACTGGGGGACAGGGCCGAGACCGTCATTCCCGTGTGGGACTCTACAGCCACAACAGACACTGCTCTACCACAGACTGAAGCAAGACTTTCCAGGCGGAGATCCATAGTCTCGCGAGATTAACGGATGCCACCAACCAAAACTCTTCAAACTCTTAATAAAGTATAGCCGCTGTCTTGCCTTCTTTATAACTGCATCGATGTGTTGGGACCAGATTAAATCCTCAGAGATCTCGACATCCAGGAATATGAAACTGTTCACTCTCTCCACTCCTGATCCCTCTATGAGGATTGGTATGTGTACCTTCACCTTTCCCTTCTGGAAGTCCACAATTAGTTCTTTCATCTTATTGAGTGCCAATTTGTTGCTGCAGTACCACTCCACTAGTTGTCATATCTCACTCCTGTACGCCCCCTCATCAGCACCTGAGATTCTACCAACAATAGTTGTATCGTCAGCAAATTTATAGATGGTCTTTGAGCTGTGCCTAGCCACGCAGTCATGGAGAATAGAGCAATGGGCTAAGCACACCCCTGAGATACCCCAGTGTTGATCGTCACCGAGGAGGATATGTCATCACCAATCCACACAGACTGTGGTCTTCTGGCTAGGAAGTCGTGGATCCAATTGCAAAGGGAGGCACAGAGGCCCAGGTTCTGCAACTTCTCAATCAGGATTGAGGGAATGAAATATTAAATGCTGAGCTAAAAAATGCAAAGCCGAAGTAAATTTATTATATAAAGTATGTACAATATGTGTTACCATGTACTACCCTGAGATTCATTTTCTTGCAGGCATTCACAGGAAAGTAAAGAAATTCAATAGAATTTATGAAAAACTATAAATAAACAAAAACTGGCAAGCAATCAGTGTGCAAAAGAAGACAAATTGTGCAAATAAATAAATAATAAGGAGAACAGGAGTTGTAGAATGAGTCCAAAGGTTGTGGAATCAGTTCAGAGTTGAGGTGAGTGAAGTTACCTATGCTGGTTCAGTAGCTGATGGTTGAAGGGTAATAACTGTTCCTAATTCTGGTGTTGTTGGACCTAAGGGTTCTGTACTTTCTGCTGGTTTGGAGTGTTTTTTTTGGAATGTGCTGAGTATTAGTGGGATATTGGAATTCAAACATGGTTTTAGCCCCCTTACCAGATCAATGAGCTAATTCTTGGAATGAGATGTTTGGGTATATATTCCTTGGAGTTTAGGAGAATGAGAGGTGACGTTATTTGATGAGCAGACTCAATGGGCCAAATGGCCTAATTCTGCTCCTGTGTATTATGGTCTTATTTGAACATATGAGATCCAAAGGGTGTTTGACAGGATGGATGTCAGGATGCTCTCACTAGTGGGAGAGTCTCAAACAAAGGGAAATTACTTCAAGATAATGGGCTGCTCATTTAAACCTGAGGTGTGTTGGAATGCCTCCCCGAGGGTGGTGAACCTCCGCAATGATTTATCTGATTTCAGCCCAACATTGATGCAATCACAAAGAAGACATGGCAGTGGCATAAAAGACTAGCAAATTTCTACAGATGTGCCATAGAGATGGGGTGTAGGGGCTGTCCAGGGAGGGGTAGTGCCTCTGTTGAAGGTGGCTTGTCGTGTCCATTGTGGGGCAGCTCACTCACCCTACAGGACACTCAGCTCTCACCTGGGGCTCCAGGTAGCTGTTTGCACATGACAGCCACCACATCCAGGTACACTACTTCGGCAGGTGAGCCAAAGCAGCTGAGGGGAGCCAACACCCTCATAGCCCAGTGAGTTAGAGACATGCCTGTCCCAGCATACAAAATCAGATCCATTGGCCAGAAAGGTGGTACTGTATCACTCTGGAGAGCGAAGGGCATGACAAAGCACAGAAGATGCCATGGTCATCCACTGCAACGAAGGAAGACCCCAGATTGTGGTGCTTGTTCATACCAATGGACTCAGACTTCTGAGGTCAAGACTGTGGAACTGCCCCGCTGCAATGGCTTTTCCACTTTAAAAATTCTCCCACACAGGTTTCCTGTCATCGTTGGATATGACAGGCAACTGGCACTGTAGAAAACATTCTAACTGGTTGCATCGCCCCCTGGTATAGAGGCAGTAATGCACAGGATTGGGAAAAAGATGCAGAGGCTTGTAAACTCAGTCAGCAACATTGTGGGCACTCGCCTCCTAAGTATCAGGGCAGCGTCCCAAGCAGGAGGCATCCATCATGAAGGACCTGCACCACCAAGACATGCTGTCTTCTCATTACTACCATCAGGGAGCAGGTACAGGAGCCTGAACGCACAGCACTTACTGTTTCAGGAATGGCTTTTGCCCCTCTGTCATCAGATTTCTGAATGGTCATTTGATTTTTGCACTATTTAGACTGACTGGGTTACCACAACAGATTTGTGAGTCCATCGAGCACAGAAAAGGCCAAATGGTAATCGGATCAGTTTGTTATGGTCACGTGTACTGTGGTACAGTGAAACAGATCTACATGCCACCCATGCAGATCATTCCGTACATTGAGGCAGTAAAAAGGAAGGAATGCAGGATATAGTGTTACAGATACAAAGCGTGTCGATAAACACAAGCACCACGATGAGGTAGTTTGGAAGACCAAGGCTTCAACCTTCAGTGTTCAATGCAGCTTCCATTTTGAACCTGCTCTGTGGAAACACGTTAGACAGTGGGCGAGGCTGAGGGACGATTAAGTCTTATTCCATCTCAATGCACTGTGTAATGAATTGATCTGCACAGAGAGTGTGCAAGACATGTTTTCACTGTATCTTGGTACATGCGACAATGATAAACCAACACCAGTACCACCTCCATGGACAGTGTCTATTCTTCCCACTGCCTCGGTAAAGCAGCCAGCACAATCAAAGACCCCACCCACCCCGGACACTCTCTCCTCCCCTCTTCCATCAGGCAGAAGATGAAGAAGTCTGAAAGCACGTCCCACCAGGCTCAAGGACAGCTGTTATCAGACTTGTGAATGGACCTCCGGTACTACAAGATGGACTCTGGCTTCACAATCCACCTCATTTTGATTTCTTTTTTTATCCTGTGGTACAGGCCCTTCTGACTCAACAAGCCACACCACCCAGCAACCCACCGGTTTAACCCCAGCCCAATCACAGGACAATTTACAATGACTAATGAACCTACTAACCTGTGGGAGGAAAGCAGAGCACTGGATGGAAATCCACGCACTCACAGGAAGGGCGTACAAACGTCTTACAGACTGCACCAGAATTGAACTCTGAACTCTGATGCCCCTTTGTAATAGGATTGTGCTAACCACTACAGTACCGTGGCACCTTAAATTCACACTTTAATGTTTACCTGCACAACACTCTTACCGTAGCTTTTATACTTCATTCTGCATTATTCTCAACAAACTTTCAGAAAGCCTTTGATAAGGTCTCACATAGGAGGTTAGTGGGCAAAATTAGAGCACATGGTATTGGGGGTAGGGTACTGGCACGGATAGAAAATTGGTTGGCAGACAGGAAACAAAGAGTAGGGATTAACGGGTCCTTTTCAGAATGGCAGGCAGTGACTAGTGGGGTACCGCAAGGCTCTGTGCTGGGATCGCAGCTATTTACAATATACATTAATGATTTAGATGAAGGGATTAAAAGTAACATTAGCAAATTTGCCGAGGACACAAAGCTGGGTGGCAGTGTGAAATGTGAGGAGGATGTTATGAGAATGCAGGGTGACTTGGACAGGTTGGGTGAGAGGTCAGATGCATGGCAGATGCAGTTTAATATGGATAAATGTGAGGTTATCCGGTTTGGTGGCAAGAACAGGAAGGCAGATTACTATCTGAATGATGTCAAGTTAGGAAAAGTGGAAGAACAACGAGATCTGGGTGTCCTTGTTCATCAGTCACTGAAAGTAAGCATGCAGGTACAGCAGGCAGTGAAGAAAGCTAATGGCATGCTAGCCTTCATAACAAGGGGAGTTGAGTATAGGAGCAAAGAGGTCCTTCAGCAGTTGTACAAGGCCCTGGTGAGGCCCCACCTGGAGTATTGTGTGCAGTTTTGGTCTCCAAATTTGAGGAAGGACATTCTTGCTGTGGAGGGAGTACAGCGTAGATTCACGAGGTTAATTCCAGGGATGGCGGGACTGTCATATGTTGAAAGATTGGAGCGACTGGGCTTGTATACACTGGAATTTAGAAGGATGAGAGGGGATCTGATTGAAACATATAAGATTATTAAGGGATTGGACACGCTACAGGCAGGAAACATGTTCCTGATGTTGGGGGAGTCCAGAACCAGAGGCCACAGTTTAAGAATAAGAAGGGGTAGACAATTTAGAACGGAGTTGAGGAAAAACTTTTTCACACAGAGGGTCGTGGTTCTGTGGAATGCTCTGCCTCAGAAGGCAGTGGAGGCCAATTCTCTGGATTCTTTCAAGAAAGAGTTAGATAGAGCTCTTAAAGATAGCGGAGTCAAGGGATATGGGGAGAAGGCAGGAACAGGGTACTGATAGTGCATGATCAGCCATGATCACAGTGAATGGTGGTGCTTGCTCGAGGGGCCGAATGGCCTACTCCTGCACCTATTGTCTATTATTATAGTTTGAACTTAATCTAGCTCAACACACTGTATAATGATCAGATCTGTATGAACAGTCTTCAACAGTCAACAGTCTACAAACATTTCACTGTACATGTGACAATAACAACCCAATTCCTTGCAAAGCCCACCATCTCTCTTTTCCTTTGGACAGGAGGCCCTTTGACCCTTTCAGATTCTGCCATCCCCTTGTGTATTTCACCTGTTCTCTCGCATATGCCCAGTAACAAGCTCACCTCCCTAACCACCCACCCACACACTGAAGCTTTGCTTGTCACATGTACACCAAAATGCACGGTGAAATGCATTGTTTGCGTCAATGACCAACACAGCCTACAAGCATCACCATGCTTCCAACTTGCTAACCCTAACCAGTACATCTCTGGGATCTGAGAGGTAGGCAAAGCAACCGGAGGAAGTCCACACTGTTACAGGGGGAACAGCAGCAGGGATTGAACCCCCAATCTTACATCTGCTGTAAGGTTCTATGCTAACCGATACGCTACCACTTGACTTTGTACATTCTCTCCACTTGGGGCAATTTACATCAGTCAATTAATTCTCCAGCCTGGCTGTTTTTGGGATGGGGGGGGGAAATGGGAGCACTGTGGGAGAAACCCGCAGGAAAAGCGTGCAGACTCTACACAGACGGTCAGTTCTGGAGGACAGACTCAGACTGGGGTTCCTGGGATGGAGTTGTGCGGGGTCCACAGGGATTTGGCAGAGTGGGTGATCCTTGGCCGAGGCCTATACATGTGAAGGGATCGTGTTACAGTGGAACTGCAGGCATGGTGTACAAAGTACAAACCACTCCTTTGCGACAGAGGCCCAGTGCAAGATCCTGCTGGATATTAAGAACTTAAAGTAGTGCAGGTCTACCGCATCAACGAGTTGCTGATTGGCCAAGAAACTGGAGGAGCTGGACTTGGTGCAGATAGTCCTCCTGCCTGCGACAGGGAGGTGTCGCTGCGTGAAGGCGATGTGCATTCGAACAGGCAGAGATCTTCTGAGCCACTTTTCTTGTAATCACAGAGCCCTGTTGGACATCAGTGAAATGTGGACGTGAGGAATTCTGCAGATGCTGGAAATTCAAGCAACACACATCAAAGTTGCTGCTTGGCCTGCTGCGTTCACCAGTGAAATGTGGAGGTCCGATTCACTGATTTATTGGCGAACGGCGGGAGGATGGGGGGTGGAGACTGCGTGACCTCAGTCGTAAAGAGGCCTAGGCCTCAAATCACAGTATCGCTTGTTTACAACCGCCCAGGAGAAATGTGTGGGAGTCGGTATGCTCTTTCAAGGCTATGTGGGGCAGTATCCAAGCTGGTGTCAGTGACGATCCCCAGTGTTACCTCGGCAGAAGACAAGCGAATTGTGTTTGACTGCCGCGGATTTTCGCAACATTCATGGGCTCAGAATCTTGAATTGTTTAGCGTGTGTGACCATATTTTACTGATACCTTATGTCTGCTTGTTATCTTTTATGTACTTTGTGTTGTGTGTGACTGTTGCTACCGGAGTAACGCTTTTCCCTTCGGCTGCATTCATGGGATTCATGTACGGTTAAATGATCATTAAACTTGAACTTGAAGCCACTTTTGTCCGAGAGGAGAGAAATGAATGAGCCAAACACCGCAGCTCTTTGGGGTGTTATAGAGGGCCACGCTGTAGGAATGTCGGTTCGGTCCGCTGCCCGTTAGGGATCTGTGGTGGAAGGTGTTGAATAGGGCTGTACTGTACAACAGGTCTTTAAGCAGGTTCACTGACACCCCACCCACCTGTCCATTCTGTGGCTGGCGGGGGGTAGTCAGTGTACCACACATATACAGAGTGTGAGAGGTTGCAGTCCCTGTTTGAGTGTCTGAAGGGGCTGCTGCTACTCAGGTTCTGGATCACTTCAGCCCCACGCTCCTCATATACGGGCACCCAGTACGGAAGGGGGTAGGTGGCGAGGAGGATCTACCGGTGGGCTTGCTCCTGGGCCCGGCTCAGATGGCCATTCACGGGTCTAGTTGGCGGAAAGTGGAGGGCTGTGCCCAGGCTGACTGCCTGCCCCTCTTCCGAGGATATGTTCGTGCCCAGCTGTCCTTGGAGAGGGAGCACGTGGTCACAATGGATACAGTGGGGGATTTCTGGGGGCAGTGAGCCCTGCCAAGGGAATTGACTGTCTTATAGACAGTAGTAATCATATTTTAACTTGAATTTATTCACCATCTTGTAAATACTAATTGTTTGTACTTTATAAATTTTTATGTAAATAAACTTTTGCATGTTTGTTAAAAACAAGGGGCAGTACAAAGGGTGGGCTCCACTGTGGAATGGTGAGTATTGTGGGAGGGTCACATAGTGGGAGGGGTGGTACTGAGGGAGTGTTATATTGTGGGAGGGGTGGTACTGAGGGTGGATCACACTGTGGGAGGGGTGGTACTGAGGGAGAGTCGCACTGTGGGAGAGGTGTTACTGAGGGAGGGGTGGCACTGTGGGAGGGGTGATACTGAGGGAGAGTCGCGCTGTGGGAGGGGTGGTACTGAGGGAAAGTCACACTAGGAGGGGTGGTACTGAGGGAAGGTCACACTAGGAGGGGTGGTACTGAGGGAGGGTCACTCTGTGGGAGGGGTGGTACTGAGGAATAGTCACACTAGGAGGGGTGGTACTGTGGGAGGATCACACTGTGGGAGGGGTGGCACTGAGGAATAGTCACACTGAGGGAGGGGTGGTACTGAGGGAGGGTCACACTGTGGGAGGGGTGGTACTGAGGAATAGTCACACTGTGGCAGGGGTGGTACTGAGGGAAGGTCACACTAGGAGGGGTGGTACTGAGGGAGGGTCACTCTGTGGGAGGGGTGATAGAACAGATAAAGAGAATGCAGTAGATGTTGTATATTTGGATTTTCAGAAGGCCTTTGATAAGGTGCCACACATGAGGCTGCTTACCAAGTTAAGAGACATTGGTAATGCAGGAAAGCTACTGGCATGATTAGAGCATTGACAGATTGGTAGGAGGCAGTGAGTGGGAATAAAAGGATCCTTTTCTGGTTGAATGCTAGTGACTAGTTGTGTTCTGCAGGGGTTGGTGTTGGGACTGCTTCTTTTTATGCTGTATATCAATGATTTAAATGCTGGAATAGATGGCTTTGTTGCCAAGTTTGCAGATGATACAAAGATTGGTGGAAGGGCAGGTAGTGTTGAGGAAACAGGAAAGCTGCAGAAGGACTGAAGCAGATTAGGAGAAAATGGCAAGAAACAGGCAAATGAAATACAATGTTGGAAAATGCATGGTTATTCACTTTGGTGGTAGAAATAAATGTGCAGACTATTTTCTAAACAGGGAGAAAATCTGAGATGCAAAGGGTCTTGTTCAAAACACCCTAAAGGTTGACTTGCAGGTAGAGTCAGTGTCCAGATTACAAGTGCAGGGATGTGATGGTGAGGCCTCACCTTGAGTATTGTAAACAGTTTTGGGCTCCTCATCTTAGAAAAGTTGTGCTGGCATTGGACAGGGTTAGAGTTGACGTGGATAGGCTTTTTCCATTGAGAGTGGGGGAGATTCAAACAAGAGGACATGAGTTCAGAGTTAAAGGACAAAAGTTTAGGGGTAACATGAGGGGGAACTTCTTTACTCAGAGAGTGGTATCTGTGTGGAACGAGCTTCCAGCAGAAGTGGTTGAGGCAGGTTCGAAGTCATCATTTAAAGTTAAATTGGACAGCTATATGGACAGGAAAGGAATGGAGGGTTATGGACTGAGTGCAAGTCGGTGGGACTCGGTGAGAGTAAGAGTTCGGCAGGGACTAGAAGGGCCGAGATGGCTTGTTTCCGTGCTGTAATTGTTATATGGTTATATATGGTTCAGAGGAGATTCACAAAGATGATTCGAGGAATGTAAAGATTATCTTAAGAGGAACATTTGATAGCTCTGGGCCTGTATTCACAAGAATTTAAAAGGATGAGGGGGATCACATTGAAACCTTTCGAAAGTTGAAAGGCCTAGACAGAGGAGATGTGGAAAGGATGTTTCCCATGGTGGGGGAGTCTAGGACAAAAGGACACAGCCTCAGGATAGCGGGGCAGCTATTTAAGAGGCGTGGAGAAATTCCTTTAGCCAAAGGGTGGTGAATTTGTGGCATTTGATGCCACATGCAGCTGTGGAGGCCTGGATGCTGGGTCTATTTAAGGCAGAGATTGATTGGACATGGCATCAAAGGTTACGGCGAGTAGGGCTGAGGAGGGGAAAGAGGGACACACCACAGTCCCTGTCCACAACACCGTTCACACGATCATCATAGTCCCTGTACACAACACTACAACGACACACACACCTATCCAGTCCCTATATACAACACCACACACACACACACAATCTCCACACAGACACATCACAATTTCTGCACACAATCCCTACACAAACATATCACAGTCCCTGTCCACAACACCACACACACCACAGTCTCCATACACAACAACACAAAGAGACAAAAACACACGTCACAGTCCCTCTATACAACCCCACACACTCACATCACAAACCTGTGCACAAAACCACATACACATCACCATCTCCACAGACAAATCACAGTCTCTTTACACAGCACACAAACATATCGTATGTACACAACACTGCACACACACATCACAGTATCTGTACACAACAACACACATCACAGTCCTGTAAACAACACTCACATCACTATCACCATACACGCACCATGGTCCCGGTACACACTAAACGTATCACAGTCCTGGTACACAACACCAGACACACACACCACAGCCCCTATACACAACACTAAAACACACACACACACATACACACCACAGTCCCTGTACAAAACACTACTAACACACACACACACCACAGTCCCTGTACACACTACAAACACTCACACAACACAGTCCCTCTACACGACACTACAAATGCACACACACACACACACCACAGTCCCTGTTCACACTACAAACACTCACACACCACAGTCCCCGTACACAACACTACAAACACACACAAACACCACAGTCCCTGTACACACTACAAACACACACACACCACAGTCCCTGTACACACTACAAAAACACACACACCACGGTCCCTGTACACAAAACTACAAACACACGCACAAAGCACAGTCCCTGTACACATCACAACAAACACACACACACCTCGGACTCTGTACACAAAACTACAAACACACACACACCACAGTCCCTGTACACACCACTACAAACACACACACACCACAGTCTCTGTACACCAGACTACAAACACACACACACACCACAGTCCCTGTACACTACACTACAAACACATACACAAAGCACAGTCCCTGTACACACCACTACAAACACACACACACCACAGTCTCTGAACACAACACTACAAACACACATACACACACCACAGTCCTTGTACACAACAATACAAACACACACACACCACAGTCCCTGTGCACAACAATACAAACACACACACACACCACAGTCCCTGTACACACTACAAACACACACACACATACACACAAACACATACACACACACACACACACCACAGACCCTGTACATAACACTACAAACACACACACACCACAGTCCCTGTACACACCACTACAAACACACACACACAACCACACATCACAGTCTCTGAACACAACACTACAAACACACACACACACCACAGTCCCTGTACACACTACAAACACACACACACCATGGTCCCTGTACACAAAACTACAAACACACGCACAAAGCACAGTCCCTGTACACATCACAACAAACACACACACACACCTCGGTCCCTGTACACAAAACTACAAACACACACACACACCACAGTCCCTGTACACACCACTACAAACACACACACACCACAGTCTCTGTACACCACACTCCAAACACACACACACACACCACAGTCCTTGTACACAACACGACAAACACACACACACACACACACACACACACACACACACACACACAGAGTCCCTGAACACACCACAAACAAACACACACACCACAGTCTCTGCACACAACACACACACCACAGTCTCTGTACACACCACATACACACCACAGTCCCTGTACACAACACAGCAAACACACATGCACCACAGTCCCTGTAAACAACACTACAAACACACTCACACACCACAGTCCCTGTACACAACACTACAAACACACGCACCACAGTCCCTGAACACACCACTACAAACACACACACACACCACAGTCTCTGTACACAAAACTACAAACACACGCACAAGGCACAGTCCCTGTACACATCACAACAAACACACACACACACCACGGTCCCTGTGCACAAAACTACAAACACACGCACACAGCACAGTCCCTGTACACAACACAACAAACACACACACACACCACAGTCCCTGTACACACCACTACAAACACACACACACACCACAGTCTCTGTACACCACACTGCAAACACACACACACCACAGGTCTTGTACACAACACGACAAACACACACACAAACACACACAGAGTCCCTGAACACACCACAAACACACACACACCACAGTCTCTGCACACAACACAGACACCACAGTCTCTGTACACACCACAGTCCCTGTACACAACACAGCAAACACACATGCACCACAGTCCCTGTACACAACACTACAAACACACTCACGAACCACAGTCCCTGTACACAACACCAGAAACACACGCACCACAGTCCCTGTACACACCACTACAAACACACACACCCACCACAGTCTCTGTACACAATACTACAAACACACACACATACACACACACACACCACAGTCCCTGAACACAACACTACAAACACACACACGTACCACAGTCCCTGTACACACCACTACAAACACACACACACCACAGTCTCTGCACACAACACACACACCACAGTCTCTGTACACACCACATACACACCACAGTCCCTGTACACAACATAGCAAAAACACATGCACCACAGTCCCTGTACACAACACTACAAAAACACTCACGCACCACAGTTCCTGTACACAACACTACAAATACACACACAAAGCACAGTCCCTGTACACACCACTACAAACACACACACACAAGCACACATCACAGTCTCTGAACACAAAACTACAAACACACACACACCACAGTCCCTGTGCACAACACTACAAACACACACACACACACCACAGTCCCTGTACACACTACAAACACACACACACTGCAGTCCCTGTACACACTACAAACACACACACACTGCAGTCCCTGTACACAACACTACAAACACACACACACACACACACAAACACACAACGCACAGACCTGTACATAACACTACAAACACACACACACCACAGTCCCTGTACACAAAACTACAAACACATACACACAGCACAGTCCCTGTACACATCACAACAAACACACACACACACCACAGTCGCTGTACACACCACTGCAAACACACACACCCACCGCAGTCTCTGTACACAACACTACAAACACACACACATACACACACACACACCACAGTCCCTGAACACAGCACTACAAACACACACACGTACCACAGTCCCTGTACACACCACTACAAACACACATGCACCACAGTCCCTGTACACAACACTACAAAAACACTCACACACCACAGTTCCTGTACACAACACTACAAATACACACACAAAGCACAGTCCCTGTACACACCACTACAAACACACACACACAAGCACACACCACAGTCTCTGAACACAAAACTACAAACACACACACACCACAGTCCCTGTGCACAACACTAAAAAACACACACACACACCACAGTCCCTGTACACACTACAAACACACACACACTGCAGTCCCTGTACACAACACTACAAACACACACACACACACACACACACACACACACACACACACACAACGCACAGACCTGTACATAACACTACAAACACACACACACCACAGTCCCTGTACACAACACTACAAACACATACACACAGCACAGTCACTGTACACATCACAACAAACACACACACACACACCACAGTCCCTGTACACACCACTACAAACACACACACCCACCACAGTCTCTGCACACCACACTACAAACACACACACACACCACAGTCCTTGTACACAACACGACAAACACACACACACACACACACACACGCACACACACACAGAGTCCCTGAACACACCACAAACACACACACACACCACAGTCTCTGCACACAACACACACACCACAGTCTCTGTACACACCACATACACACCACAGTCCCTGTACACAACACAGCAAACACACATGCACCACAGTCCCTGTAAACAACACTACAAACACACTCACACACCACAGTCCCTGTACACAACACTACAAACACACGCACCACAGTCCCTGTACACACCACTACAAACACACACACACACCACAGTCTCTGTACACAAAACTACAAACACACGCACAAGGCACAGTCCCTGTACACATCACAAAAAACACACACACACACAGCACGGTCCCTGAACACAAAACTACAAACACACGCACACAGCACAGTCCCTGTACACAACACAACAAACACACACACACACCACAGTCCCTGTACACACCACTACAAACACACACACACACCACAGTCTCTGTACACCACACTGCAAACACACACACCACAGGTCTTGTACACAACATGACAAACACACACACAAACACACACAGAGTCCCTGAACACACCACAAACACACACACACCACAGTCTCTGCACACAACACACACACCACAGTCTCTGTACACACCACATACACACCACAGTCCCTGTACACAACACAACAAACACACATGCACCACAGTCCCTGTACACAACACTACAAACACACTCACGAACCACAGTCCCTGTACACAACACTACAAACACACGCACCACAGTCCCTGTACACACCACTACAAACACACACACCCACCACAGTCTCTGTACACAACACTGCAAACACACACACATACACACACACACAACACAGTCCCTGAACACAACACTACAAACACACACACGTACCACAGTCCCTGTACACACCACTACAAACACACACACACCACAGTCTCTGCACACAACACACACACCACAGTCTCTGTACACACCACATACACACCACAGTCCCTGTACACAACACAGCAAACACACATGCACCACAGTCCCTGTACACAACACTACATAAACACTCACGCACCACAGTTCCTGTACACAACACTACAAATACACACACAAAGCACAGTCCCTGTACACACCACTACAAACACACACACACAAGCACACACCACAGTCTCAGAACACAAAACTACGAACACACACACACCAGAGTCCCTGTGCACAATACTAAAAAACACACACGCACACCACAGTCCCTGTACACACTACAAACACACACACACTGCAGTCCCTGTACACAACACTACAAACACACACACACACACACACACACACACACACACACACACACACACACAACGCACAGACCTGTACATAACACTACAAACACACACACACCACAGTCCCTGTACACAACACTATAAACACATACACACAGCACAGTCTCTGTACACATCACAATAAACACACACACACCACTGTCCCTGTACACACCACTACAAACACACACACCCACCACAGTCCCTGTACACACCACTACAAACACACACACACACCACAGTCTCTGTACACAAAACTACAAACACACGCACAAGGCACAGTCCCTGTACACATCACAACAAACACACACACACACACACCACAGTCCCTGTACACACCACTACAAACACACACACCCACCACAGTCTCTGCACACCACACTACAAACACACACACACACCACAGTCCTTGTACACAACACGACAATCACACACACACACACACACACGCACACACACACAGAGTCCCTGAACACACCACAAACACACACACACACCACAGTCTCTGCACACAACACACACACCACAGTCTCTGTACACACCACATACACACCACAGTCCCTGTACACAACACAGCAAACACACATGCACCACAGTCCCTGTAAACAACACTACAAACACACTCACACACCACAGTCCCTGTACACAACACAGCAAACACACATGCACCACAGTCCCTGTAAACAACACTACAAACACACTCACACACCACAGTCCCTGTACACAACACTACAAACACACGCACCACAGTCCCTGTACACACCACTACAAACACACACACACACCACAGTCTCTGTACACAAAACTACAAACACACGCACAAGGCACAGTCCCTGTACACATCACAACAAACACACACACACACAGCATGGTCCCTGAACACAAAACTACAAACACACGCACACAGCACAGTCCCTGTACACAACACAACAAACACACACACACACCACAGTCCCTGTACACACCACTACAAACACACACACACACCACAGTCTCTGTACACCACACTGCAAACACACACACACCACAGGTCTTGTACACAACATGACAAACACACACACAAACACACACAGAGTCCCTGAACACACCACAAACACACACACACCACAGTCTCTGCACACAACACACACACCACAGTCTCTGTACACACCACATACACACCACAGTCCCTGTACACAACACAACAAACACACATGCACCACAGTCCCTGTACACAACACTACAAACACACTCACGAACCACAGTCCCTGTACACAACACTACAAACACACGCACCACAGTCCCTGTACACACCACTACAAACACACACACCCACCACAGTCTCTGTACACAACACTGCAAACACACACACATACACACACACACACCACAGTCCCTGAACACAACACTACAAACACACACACGTACCAGAGTCCCTGTACACACCACTACAAACACACACACACCACAGTCTCTGCACACAACACACACACCACAGTCTCTGTACACACCACATACACACCACAGTCCCTGTACACAACACAGCAAACACACATGCACCACAGTCCCTGTACACAACACTACATAAACACTCACGCACCACAGTTCCTGTACACAACACTACAAATACACACACAAAGCACAGTCCCTGTACACACCACTACAAACACACACACACAAGCACACACCACAGTCTCAGAACACAAAACTACGAACACACACACACCAGAGTCCCTGTGCACAATACTAAAAAACACACACGCACACCACAGTCCCTGTACACACTACAAACACACACACACTGCAGTCCCTGTACACAACACTACAAACACACACACACACACACACTCACACAAACCTGTACATAACACTACAAACACACACACACCACAGTCCCTGTACACAACACTATAAACACATACACACAGCACAGTCTCTGTACACATCACAATAAACACACACACACCACTGTCCCTGTACACACCACTACAAACACACACACCCACCACAGTCCCTGTACACACCACTACAAACACACACACACACCACAGTCTCTGTACACAAAACTACAAACACACGCACAAGGCACAGTCCCTGTACACATCACAACAAACACACACACACACCACGGTCCCTGTACACAAAACTACAAACACACGCACACAGCACAGTCCCTGTACACAACACAACAAACACACACACACACCACAGTCTCTGTACACCACACTGCAAACACACACACACCACAGGTCTTGTACACAACATGACAAACACACACACAAACACACACAGAGTCCCTGAACACACCACAAACACACACACACCACAGTCTCTGCACACAACACACACACCACAGTCTCTGTACACACCACATACACACCACAGTCCCTGTACACAACACAGCAAACACACATGCACCACAGTCCCTGTACACAACACTACAAACACACTCACGAACCACAGTCCCTGTACACAACATTACAAACACACGCACCACAGTCCCTGTACACACCACTACAAACAAACACACCCACCACAGGCTCTGTACACAACACTGCAAACAAACACACATACACACACACACACCACAGTCCCTGAACACAACACTACAAACAAACACACACGTACCACAGTCCCTGTACACACCACTACAAACACACACACACCACAGTCTCTGCACACAACACACACACCACAGTCTCTGTACACACCACATACACACCACAGTCCCTGTACACAACACAGCAAACACACATGCACCACAGTCCCTGTACACAACACTACATAAACACTCACGCACCACAGTTCCTGTACACAACACTACAAATACACACACAAAGCACAGTCCCTGTACACACCACTACAAACAAACACACACAAGCACACACCACAGTCTCAGAACACAAAACTACAAACACACACACACCACAGTCCCTGTGCACAATACTAAAAAACACACACGCACACCACAGTCCCTGTACACACTACAAACACACACACACTGCAGTCCCTGTACACAACACTACAAACACACACACACACACACACACACACACACACACAACGCACAGACCTGTACATAACACTACAAACACACACACACCACAGTCCCTGTACACAACACTACAAACACATACACACAGCACAGTCCCTGTACACATCACAATAAACACACACACACACCACAGTCCCTGTACACACCACTACAAACACACACACCCACCACAGTCTCTGTACACAACACTACAAACACACACGCATACACACACACACCACAGTCCCTGAACACAACACTACAAACACACACACGTACCACAGTCCCTGTACACACCACTACAAACACACACACACCACAGTCTCTGCACACAACACACACACCACAGTCTCTGTACACACCACATACACACCACAGTCCCTGTACACAACACAGCAAACACACATGCACCACAGTCCCTGTACACAACACTACATAAACACTCACGCACCACAGTTCCTGTACACAACACTACAAATACACACACAAAGCACAGTCCCTGTACACACCACTACAAACACACACACACAAGCACACACCACAGTCTCAGAACACAAAACTACAAACACACACACACCACAGTCCCTGTGCACAATACTAAAAAACACACACGCACACCACAGTCCCTGTACACACTACAAACACACACACACTGCAGTCCCTGTACACAACACTACAAACACACACACACACACACACACACACACACACACAACGCACAGACCTGTACATAACACTACAAACACACACACACCACAGTCCCTGTACACAACACTAGAAACACATACACACAGCACAGTCCCTGTACACATCACAATAAACACACACACACACCACAGTCCCTGTACACACCACTACAAACACACACACCCACCACAGTCTCTGTACACAACACTACAAACACACACGCATACACACACACACACCACAGTCCCTGAACAAAACACTACAAACACACATGCACCACAGTCCCTGTGCACAACACTACAAACACACTCACGAACCACAGTCCCTGTACACAACATTACAAACACACGCACCACAGTCCCTGTACACACCACTACAAACAAACACACCCACCACAGGCTCTGTACACAACACTGCAAACAAACACACATACACACACACACACCACAGTCCCTGAACACAACACTACAAACAAACACACACGTACCACAGTCCCTGTACACACCACTACAAACACACACACACCACAGTCTCTGCACACAACACACACACCACAGTCTCTGTACACACCACATACACACCACAGTCCCTGTACACAACACAGCAAACACACATGCACCACAGTCCCTGTACACAACACTACATAAACACTCACGCACCACAGTTCCTGTACACAACACTACAAATACACACACAAAGCACAGTCCCTGTACACACCACTACAAACAAACACACACAAGCACACACCACAGTCTCAGAACACAAAACTACAAACACACACACACCACAGTCCCTGTGCACAATACTAAAAAACACACACGCACACCACAGTCCCTGTACACACTACAAACACACACACACTGCAGTCCCTGTACACAACACTACAAACACACACACACACACACACACACACACACACAACGCACAGACCTGTACATAACACTACAAACACACACACACCACAGTCCCTGTACACAACACTACAAACACATACACACAGCACAGTCCCTGTACACATCACAATAAACACACACACACACCACAGTCCCTGTACACACCACTACAAACACACACACCCACCACAGTCTCTGTACACAACACTACAAACACACACGCATACACACACACACACCACAGTCCCTGAACAAAACACTACAAACACACACACGTACCACAGTCCCTGTACACACCACTACAAACACACACACACCACAGTCTCTGCACAACACACACACCACAGTTTCTGTACACACCACATACACACCACAGTCCCTGTACACAACACAGAAAACACACATGCACCACAGTCCCTGTACACAACACTACAAAAACACTCACGCACCACAGTTCCTGTACACAACACTACAAATACACACACAAAGCACAGTCCCTGTACACACCACTACAAACACACACACTCAAGCACACACCACAGTCTCTGAACTCAAAAATACAAACACACACACACCACAGTCCCTGTGCACAGCACTACAAACACACACACACACACCACAGTCCCTGTACACACTACAAACACACACACACTGCAGTCCCTGTACACAACACTACAAACACACATACACACACACACACACACACACACACACACAACGCACAGACCTGTACATAACACTACAAACACACACACACCACAGTCCCTGTACACAACACTACGAACACATACACACAGCACAGTCCCTGTACACATCACAATAAACACACACACACACCACAGTCCCTGTACACACCACTACAAACACACACACCCACCACAGTCCCTGTACACACCACTACAAACACACACACACCACAGTCCCTGTACACATCACAATAAACACACACACACACCACAGTCCCTGTACACACCACTACAAACACACACACCCACCACAGTCCCTGTACACACCACTACAAACACACACACACCACAGTCTCTGTACACAAAACTACAAACACACGCACAAGGCACAGTCCCTGTACACATCACAACAAACACACACACACACCTCAGTCACTGTACACAAAACTACAAACACACACACACACCACAGTCTCTGTACACCACACTGCAAACACACACACACCACAGGTCTTGTACACAACATGACAACACACACACAAACACACACAGAGTCCCTGAACACACCACAAACACACACACACCACAGTCTCTGCACACAACACACACACCACAGTCTCTGTACACACCACATACACACCACAGTCCCTGTACACAACACAGCAAACACACATGCACCACAGTCCCTGTACACAACAGTACAAACACACTCACGAACCACAGTCCCTGTACACAACACTACAAACACATGCACCACAGTCCCTGTACACACCACTACAAACACACACAAACACCACAGTCTCTGTACACAACACTACAAACACACACACACATACAAACACACACACCACAGTAACTTTACACACCACTACAAACACACACACACACCACAGTATCTGTACACAACACTACAAACACACACGCACATACACACACACACCACAGTCCCTGTACACAACACTACAAACACACACACACACACACACACAGACACAGACACACACACACATACACACACACGCCAGAGTGCCTGTACATAAAACTACAAACTGAAACACACACACCACAGTCCCTGTACACAACACTACAAACACACACACACAAAACAGTCCCTGTACACACCACTACAAACACGCACACTCAAACACACATCACAGTCTCTGAACACAACACTACAAACACACACACACACCACGGTCCCTGTACACAAAACTACAAACACATGCACAAAGCACAGTCCCTGTACACATCACAACAAACACACACACACACACCACGGTCCCTGTACACAAAACTACAAACACACACACACTGCAGTCCCTGTACACACCACTACAAACACACAAACACCACAGTCCCTGTACACAACACTACATAAACACTCACGCACCACAGTTCCTGTACACAACACTACAAATACACACACAAAGCACAGTCCCTGTACACACCACTACAAACACACACACACAAGCACACACCACAGTCTCAGAACACAAAACTACAAACACACACACACCACAGTCCCTGTGCACAATACTAAAAAACACACACGCACACCACAGTCCCTGTACACACTACAAACACACACACACTGCAGTCCCTGTACACAACACTACAAACACACACACACACACACACACACACACACACACACACACAACGCACAGACCTGTACATAACACTACAAACACACACACACCACAGTCCCTGTACACAACACTACAAACACATACACACAGCACAGTCCCTGTACACATCACAATAAACACACACACACACCACAGTCCCTGTACACACCACTACAAACACACACACCCACCACAGTCTCTGTACACAACACTACAAACACACACGCATACACACACACACACCACAGTCCCTGAACAAAACACTACAAACACACATGCACCACAGTCCCTGTGCACAACACTACAAACACACTCACGAACCACAGTCCCTGTACACAACATTACAAACACACGCACCACAGTCCCTGTACACACCACTACAAACAAACACACCCACCACAGGCTCTGTACACAACACTGCAAACAAACACACATACACACACACACACCACAGTCCCTGAACACAACACTACAAACAAACACACACGTACCACAGTCCCTGTACACACCACTACAAACACACACACACCACAGTCTCTGCACACAACACACACACCACAGTCTCTGTACACACCACATACACACCACAGTCCCTGTACACAACACAGCAAACACACATGCACCACAGTCCCTGTACACAACACTACATAAACACTCACGCACCACAGTTCCTGTACACAACACTACAAATACACACACAAAGCACAGTCCCTGTACACACCACTACAAACAAACACACACAAGCACACACCACAGTCTCAGAACACAAAACTACAAACACACACACACCACAGTCCCTGTGCACAATACTAAAAAACACACACGCACACCACAGTCCCTGTACACACTACAAACACACACACACTGCAGTCCCTGTACACAACACTACAAACACACACACACACACACACACACACACACACAACGCACAGACCTGTACATAACACTACAAACACACACACACCACAGTCCCTGTACACAACACTACAAACACATACACACAGCACAGTCCCTGTACACATCACAATAAACACACACACACACCACAGTCCCTGTACACACCACTACAAACACACACACCCACCACAGTCTCTGTACACAACACTACAAACACACACGCATACACACACACACACCACAGTCCCTGAACAAAACACTACAAACACACACACGTACCACAGTCCCTGTACACACCACTACAAAAACACACTCACCACAGTCTCTGCACAACACACACACCACAGTTTCTGTACACACCACATACACACCACAGTCCCTGTACACAACACAGAAAACACACATGCACCACAGTCCCTGTACACAACACTACAAAAACACTCACGCACCACAGTTCCTGTACACAACACTACAAATACACACACAAAGCACAGTCCCTGTACACACCACTACAAACACACACACTCAAGCACACACCACAGTCTCTGAACTCAAAAATACAAACACACACACACCACAGTCCCTGTGCACAGCACTACAAACACACACACACACACCACAGTCCCTGTACACACTACAAACACACACACACTGCAGTCCCTGTACACAACACTACAAACACACATACACACACACACACACACACACACACACAACGCACAGACCTGTACATAACACTACAAACACACACACACCACAGTCCCTGTACACAACACTACGAACACATACACACAGCACAGTCCCTGTACACATCACAATAAACACACACACACACCACAGTCCCTGTACACACCACTACAAACACACACACCCACCACAGTCCCTGTACACACCACTACAAACACACACACACCACAGTCCCTGTACACATCACAATAAACACACACACACACCACAGTCCCTGTACACACCACTACAAACACACACACCCACCACAGTCCCTGTACACACCACTACAAACACACACACACCACAGTCTCTGTACACAAAACTACAAACACACGCACAAGGCACAGTCCCTGTACACATCACAACAAACACACACACACACCTCAGTCCCTGTACACAAAACTACAAACACACACACACACCACAGTCTCTGTACACCACACTGCAAACACACACACACCACAGGTCTTGTACACAACATGACAACACACACACAAACACACACAGAGTCCCTGAACACACCACAAACACACACACACCACAGTCTCTGCACACAACACACACACCACAGTCTCTGTACACACCACATACACACCACAGTCCCTGTACACAACACAGCAAACACACATGCACCACAGTCCCTGTACACAACAGTACAAACACACTCACGAACCACAGTCCCTGTACACAACACTACAAACACATGCACCACAGTCCCTGTACACACCACTACAAACACACACAAACACCACAGTCTCTGTACACAACACTACAAACACACACACACATACAAACACACACACCACAGTAACTTTACACACCACTACAAACACACACACACACCACAGTATCTGTACACAACACTACAAACACACACGCACATACACACACACACCACAGTCCCTGTACACAACACTACAAACACACACACACACACACACAGACACAGACACACACACACATACACACACACGCCAGAGTGCCTGTACATAAAACTACAAACTGAAACACACACACCACAGTCCCTGTACACAACACTACAAACACACACACACAAAACAGTCCCTGTACACACCACTACAAACACGCACACTCAAACACACATCACAGTCTCTGAACACAACACTACAAACACACACACACACCACGGTCCCTGTACACAAAACTACAAACACATGCACAAAGCACAGTCCCTGTACACATCACAACAAACACACACACACACACCACGGTCCCTGTACACAAAACTACAAACACACACACACTGCAGTCCCTGTACACACCACTACAAACACACAAACACCACAGTCCCTGTACACAACACTACATAAACACTCACGCACCACAGTTCCTGTACACAACACTACAAATACACACACAAAGCACAGTCCCTGTACACACCACTACAAACACACACACACAAGCACACACCACAGTCTCAGAACACAAAACTACAAACACACACACACCACAGTCCCTGTGCACAATACTAAAAAACACACACGCACACCACAGTCCCTGTACACACTACAAACACACACACACTGCAGTCCCTGTACACAACACTACAAACACACACACACACACACACACACACACACACACACACAACGCACAGACCTGTACATAACACTACAAACACACACACACCACAGTCCCTGTACACAACACTACAAACACATACACACAGCACAGTCCCTGTACACATCACAATAAACACACACACACACCACAGTCCCTGTACACACCACTACAAACACACACACCCACCACAGTCTCTGTACACAACACTACAAACACACACGCATACACACACACACACCACAGTCCCTGAACAAAACACTACAAACACACATGCACCACAGTCCCTGTACACAACACTACAAACACACTCACGAACCACAGTCCCTGTACACAACATTACAAACACACGCACCACAGTCCCTGTACACACCACTACAAACAAACACACCCACCACAGGCTCTGTACACAACACTGCAAACAAACACACATACACACACACACACCACAGTCCCTGAACACAACACTACAAACAAACACACACGTACCACAGTCCCTGTACACACCACTACAAACACACACACACCACAGTCTCTGCACACAACACACACACCACAGTCTCTGTACACACCACATACACACCACAGTCCCTGTACACAACACAGCAAACACACATGCACCACAGTCCCTGTACACAACACTACATAAACACTCACGCACCACAGTTCCTGTACACAACACTACAAATACACACACAAAGCACAGTCCCTGTACACACCACTACAAACAAACACACACAAGCACACACCACAGTCTCAGAACACAAAACTACAAACACACACACACCACAGTCCCTGTGCACAATACTAAAAAACACACACGCACACCACAGTCCCTGTACACACTACAAACACACACACACTGCAGTCCCTGTACACAACACTACAAACACACACACACACACACACACACACACACAACGCACAGACCTGTACATAACACTACAAACACACACACACCACAGTCCCTGTACACAACACTACAAACACATACACACAGCACAGTCCCTGTACACATCACAATAAACACACACACACACCACAGTCCCTGTACACACCACTACAAACACACACACCCACCACAGTCTCTGTACACAACACTACAAACACACACGCATACACACACACACACCACAGTCCCTGAACAAAACACTACAAACACACACACGTACCACAGTCCCTGTACACACCACTACAAAAACACACTCACCACAGTCTCTGCACAACACACACACCACAGTTTCTGTACACACCACATACACACCACAGTCCCTGTACACAACACAGAAAACACACATGCACCACAGTCCCTGTACACAACACTACAAAAACACTCACGCACCACAGTTCCTGTACACAACACTACAAATACACACACAAAGCACAGTCCCTGTACACACCACTACAAACACACACACTCAAGCACACACCACAGTCTCTGAACTCAAAAATACAAACACACACACACCACAGTCCCTGTGCACAGCACTACAAACACACACACACACACCACAGTCCCTGTACACACTACAAACACACACACACTGCAGTCCCTGTACACAACACTACAAACACACATACACACACACACACACACACACACACACACACACACACACACAACGCACAGACCTGTACATAACACTACAAACACACACACACCACAGTCCCTGTACACAACACTACGAACACATACACACAGCACAGTCCCTGTACACATCACAATAAACACACACACACACCACAGTCCCTGTACACACCACTACAAACACACACACCCACCACAGTCCCTGTACACACCACTACAAACACACACACACCACAGTCCCTGTACACATCACAATAAACACACACACACACCACAGTCCCTGTACACACCACTACAAACACACACACCCACCACAGTCCCTGTACACACCACTACAAACACACACACACCACAGTCTCTGTACACAAAACTACAAACACACGCACAAGGCACAGTCCCTGTACACATCACAACAAACACACACACACACCTCAGTCCCTGTACACAAAACTACAAACACACACACACACCACAGTCTCTGTACACCACACTGCAAACACACACACACCACAGGTCTTGTACACAACATGACAACACACACACAAACACACACAGAGTCCCTGAACACACCACAAACACACACACACCACAGTCTCTGCACACAACACACACACCACAGTCTCTGTACACACCACATACACACCTCAGTCCCTGTACACAACACAGCAAACACACATGCACCACAGTCCCTGTACACAACAGTACAAACACAGTCACGAACCACAGTCCCTGTACACAACACTACAAACACATGCACCACAGTCCCTGTACACACCACTACAAACACACACAAACACCACAGTCTCTGTACACAACACTACAAACACACACACACATACAAACACACACACCACAGTAACTTTACACACCACTACAAACACACACACACACCACAGTATCTGTACACAACACTACAAACACACACGCACATACACACACACACCACAGTCCCTGTACACAACACTACAAACACACACACACACACACACAGACACAGACACACACACACATACACACACACGCCAGAGTGCCTGTACATAAAACTACAAACTGAAACACACACACCACAGTCCCTGTACACAACACTACAAACACACACACACAAAACAGTCCCTGTACACACCACTACAAACACGCACACTCAAACACACATCACAGTCTCTGAACACAACACTACAAACACACACACACACCACGGTCCCTGTACACAAAACTACAAACACATGCACAAAGCACAGTCCCTGTACACATCACAACAAACACACACACACACACCACGGTCCCTGTACACAAAACTACAAACACACACACACTGCAGTCCCTGTACACACCACTACAAACACACAAACACCACAGTCTCTGTACACAACACTACAAACACACACACACATACACACACACACCACAGTCTCTGCACACAACACACACACCACAGTCTCTGTACACACCACATATACAACACAGTCCCTGTACACAACACAGCAAACACACATGCACCAGAGTCCCTGTACACAACACTACAAAACACACATGCACCACAGTTCCTGTACACAACACTACAAACACACACACAAAGCACAGTCTGTGTACACACCACTACAAACGCACACACACAAACACACACCACAGTCTCAGAACACAACACTACAAACACACACACACACCGCAGTCCCTGTGCACAACACTACAAACACACACACACACACCACAGTCCCTGTACACAACACTACAAACACACACACACACACACACACACACACACACACACAGTCCCTGAATACACCACAAACACACACACACCATAGTCTCTGCACACAACACAACACACACACCACAGTCTCTGTACACACCACATACACACCACAGTCCCTGTACACAATACTGCAAACACTCATGCACCACAGTCCCTGTACAGAACACTACAAAAACACTCACGCACCACAGTTCCTGTACACAACACTACAAACACAGACACAAGGCACAGTCCCTGTACACAGCACTACAAACACACACACACAAACACACAACACTGTCTCTGAACACAACACTACAAACACACACACACCACGGTCCTTGTACACAACAATACAAACACACACACACCACAGTCCCTGTGCACGATGCTACAAACAGACACACATACACACCACAGTCCCTGTACACACACACACACTCACACACAGTCCCTGTGCACAACACTACAAACACACACACGTACCACAGTCCCTGTACACACCACTACAAACACACACACACCACAGTCTCTGTACACATCACTACAAACAAACACACACATACACACACACACCACAGTCTCTGCACACAACACACACACCACAGTCTCTGTACACACCACATACACACCACAGTCCCTGTACACAACACAGCAAACACACATGCACCACAGTCCCTGTACACAACACTACAAAAACACTCATGCACCACAGTTCCTGTACACAACACTACAAACACACACACAAAGCACAGTCCCTGTACACACCACTACAAACACACACACACAAGCACACACCACAGTCTCTGAACACAAAACTACAAACACTCACACACCACAGTCCCTGTGCACAACACTAAAAAACACACACACACACCACAGTCCCTGTACACACTACAAACACACACACACTGCAGTCCCTGTACACAACACTACAAACACACACACACACACACACACACACACACACACACACACACACAACGCACAGACCTGTACATAACACTACAAACACACACACACCACAGTCCCTGTACACAACACTACAAACACATACACACAGCACAGTCACTGTACACATCACAACAAACACACACACACACACCACAGTCCCTGTACACACCACTACAAACACACCCACCCACCACAATCTCTGTACACCACACTACAAACACACACACACACCACAGTCCTTGTACACAACACGACAAACACACACACACACACACACACACACACACACGCACACACACACAGAGTCCCTGAACACACCACAAACACACACACACACCACAGTCTCTGCACACAACACACACACCACAGTCTCTGTACACACCACATACACACCACAGTCCCTGTACACAACACAGCAAACACACATGCACCACAGTCCCTGTAAACAACACTACAAACACACTCACACACCACAGTCCCTGTACACAACACTACAAACGCACGCACCACAGTCCCTGTACACACCACTACAAACACACACACACACCACAGTCTCTGTACACAAAACTACAAACACACGCACAAGGCACAGTCCCTGTACACATCACAACAAACACACACACACACAGCACGGTCCCTGAACACAAAACTACAAACACACGCACACAGCACAGTCCCTGTACACAACACAACAAACACACACACACACCACAGTCCCTGTACACACCACTACAAACACACACACACACCACAGTCTCTGTACACCACACTGCAAACACACACACACCACAGGTCTTGTACACAACATGACAAACACACACACAAACACACACAGAGTCCCTGAACACACCACAAACACACACACACACCACAGTCTCTGCACACAACACACACACCACAGTCTCTGTACACACCACATACACACCACAGTCCCTGTACACAACACAACAAACACACATGCACCACAGTCCCTGTACACAACACTACAAACACACACACGTACCACAGTCCCTGTACACACCACTACAAACACACAGACACACACACACACCACAGTCCCTGTACACACTACAAACACACACACACTGCAGTCCCTGTACACAACACTACAAACACACATACACACACACACACACACACACACACACACACACACACAACGCACAGACCTGTACATAACACTACAAACACACACACACCACAGTCCCTGTACACAACACTACAAACACATACACACAGCACAGTCCCTGTACACATCACAACAAACACACACACACACCACGGTCCCTGTACACAAAAAACTACAAACACACGCACACAGCAGAGTCCCTGTACACAACACAACAAACACACACACACCACAGTCCCTGTACACACCATTACAAACACACACACACACCACAGTCTCTGTACACCACACTACAAACACACACACACCACAGTCCTTGAACACAACACTACAAACACACACACACACACCCCACAGACCCCGTACATAACACTACAAACACACATACACCACAGTCCCTGTACACAACACTACAAACACACGCACACAGCACAGTCCCTGTACACAACACAACAAACACACACACACCACAGACTCTGTACACACCACTACAAACACACACACACACACAGTCCCTGTACCCAACACAACAAACACACACACGTACACACGTACCACAGTCCCTGTACACAACACTACAAAAACACTCACGTACCACAGTCCCTGTACACAAAACTAAAAACAAACACACACCACAGTCTCTGAATACAACACTACAAACACAAACACACAGACACCACAGTCCTTGTACACAACAATACAAACACACACACACCACAGTCCCTGTGCACAACAGTACAAACACTCACACACACCATAGTCCCTGTACATACTACAAACAAACACACACCACAGTCCCTGTTCACAACACTACAAACACACACACACAGAACAGTCCCTGTACACACCACTACAAACACACACACACAAACACACATCACAGTCTCTGAACACAACACTACAATCACACACACACACCACAGTCCCTGTACACACTACAAACACACACACACCACGTTCCCTGTACACAAAACTACAAACACAGACACACACCACGGTCCCTGTACAGAAAACTACAAAAACACGCACACAGCACAGTCCCTGTACACAACACAACAAACACACACACACACCACAGTCCCTGTAGACATCACTACAAACACACACAAACACCACAGTCTCTGTACACAACACTACAAACACACACACACATGTACACAGTTACACACCACAGTCCTTGTACACAACACTACAAACACACACACACACACACACACACACACACACACACACACACACACACACATAAACACACAGTCCCTGAACACACCACAAACACACACACACACCACAGTCTCAGGACACAACACACACACCACAGTCTCTGTACACACCACATACACATCACAGTCCCTGAACACAACACAGCAAACACACATACACCACAGTCCCTGTATACAACACTACAAACACACTCATGCACCACAGTCCCTGTACACAACACTACAAACACACACACATACACACACAGAGTCCCTGAACACACCACAAACACACACACACACCACAGTCTCTGCACACAACACACACACCACTGTCTCTGTACACACCACATACACACCACAGTCCCTGTACACAACACTACAAACACATGCACCACAGTCCCTGTACACACGACTACAAACAGAACCACACACCACAGTCTCTGTACACAACACTACAAACACACACACACACACACACACACACACCAACCACAGTCCCTGTACACAACACTACAAACACACACACACACCACAGTCCCTGTGCACAACGCTACAAACACACACACGTGCCACAGTCCCTGTACAAAGCACTGAAAAAAACACACACACACACACACACCACAGTCTCTGTACGCAACACTACAAACACACACACACACCACAGACCCTGTACACACACACACACACACACACACCCACAGACCCTGTACATAACACTACAAACACACACACACCACAGTCCCTGTACACAACACTACAAACACACACACACACAAACACACATCACAGTCTCTGAACACAACACTACAAACACACACACACACCACAGTCCCTGTACACACTACAAACACACACACACCACGGTCCCTGTACAGAAAACTACAAACACATGCACAAAGCACAGTCCCTGTCACATCACAACAAACACACACACACACAACGGTCCCTGTACACAAAACTACAAACACATGCACACAGCACAGTCCCTGTACACAACACAACAAACACACACACACCACAGTCCCTGTACACACCACTACAAACACACACACACACCACAATCTCTGTAAACCACACTACAAACACACACACACACACACACACACACACACACACACACACACACACACACACACACACACACCGCAACACTCACACAGAGTCCCTGAACACACCAGAAACACACACACACATCACAGTCTCTGCACACAACACACACACACCACAGTCTCTGTACACACCACATACACACCACAGTCCCTGTACACAACACAGCAAACACACATGCACCACAGTCCCTGTACACAACACTAGAAACACACTCACGCACCACAGTCCCTGTACACAACACTACAAACACATGCACCACAGTCCCTGTACACACCACTACAAACACACACAAACACCACAGTCTCTGTACAGAACACTACAAACACACACCCACATACAAACACACACACCACAGTCCCTGTACACACAACTACAAACACACACACACACCACAGTATCTGTACACAACACTACAAACACACACGCACATACACACACACACCACAGTCCCTGTACACAACACTACAAACACACACACACACACACAGACACACACACACACACATACACACACACACCAGAGTGCCTGTACATAACACTACAAACTGAAACACACACACCACAGTCCCTGTACACAACACTACAAACACACACACACAAAACAGTCCCTGTACACACCACTACAAACACACACACTCAAACACACATCACAGTCTCTGAACACAACACTACAAACACACACACACACCACAGTCCCTGTACACACTGCAAACACACACACACCACGGTCCCTGTACACAAAACTACAAACACATGCACAAAGCACAGTCCCTGTACACATCACAACAAACACACACACACACCACGGTCCCTGTACACAAAACTACAAACACACACACACTGCAGTCCCTGTACACACCACTACAAACACACAAACACCACAGTCTCTGTACACAACACTACAAACACACACACACATACACACACACACCACAGTCTCTGCACACAACACACACACCACAGTCTCTGTACACACCACATATACAACACAGTCCCTGTACACAAAACAGCAAACACACATGCACCACAGTCCCTGTACACAACACTACAAAACACTCATGCACCACAGTTCCTGTACACAACACTACAAACACACACACAAAGCACAGTCCGTGTACACACCACTACAAACACACACACAAACACACACCACAGTCTCAGAACACAACACTACAAACACACACACACACCACAGTCCCTGTGCACAACACTACAAACACACACACACACCACAGTCCCTGTACACAACACTACAAACACATACACACACACACACACACACACAGTCCCTGAATACACCACAAACACACACACACAATAGTCTCTGCACACAACACAACACACACACCACAGTCTCTGTACACACCACATACACACCACAGTCCCTGTACACAATACTGCAAACACTCATGCACCACAGTCCCTGTACAGAACACTACAAAAACACTCACGCACCACAGTTCCTGTACACAACACTACAAACACAGACACAAGGCACAGCCCCTGTACACAGCACTACAAACACGCACACACACAAACACACAACACTGTCTCTGAACACAACACTACAAACACACACACACCACGGTCTTGTACACAACAATACAAATACACACACACCACAGTCCCTGTGCACGATGGTATAAACGGACACACATACACACCACAGTCCCTGTACACACACACACACTCACACACAGTCCCTGTGCACAACACTACAAACACACACACGTACCACAGTCCCTGTACACACCACTACAAACACACACACACCACAGTCTCTGTACACAACACTACAAACAGACACACACATACACACACACACCACAGTCTCTGTGCACACCACATACACACCACAGTCCCTGTACACAACACAGCAAACACACATGCACCACAGTCCCTGTACACAACACTACAAAAACACTCATGCACCACAGTTCCTGTACACAACACTACAAACACACACACAAAGCACAGTCCCTGTACACACCACTACAAACACACACACACAAACACACACCACAGTCTCTGAACACAACACTACAAACACACACACATACCACAGTCCCTGTGCACAACACTACAAACACACACACACACCACAGTCCCTATGCACACTACAAACACAGACACATTGCAGTCCCTGTACACAACACTACAAACACACACGCACACAGACACACACACACACAGTCCCTGAATACACCACAAACACACACACACCATAGTCTCTGCACACAACACAACACACACACCACAGTCTCTGTACACACCACATACACACCACAGTCCCTGTACACAATACTGCAAACACTCATGCACCACAGTCCCTGTACACAACACTACAAAAACACTCACGCTCCACAGTTCCTGTACACAACACTACAAACACAGACACAAGGCACAGTCCCTGTACACAGTACTACAAACACACACACACAAACACACAACACTGTCTCTGAACACAACACTACAAACACACACACACCACGGTCCTTGTACACAACAATACAAACACACACACACCACAGTCCCTGTGCACAATGCTACAAACAGACACACATACGCACCACAGTCCCTGTACACAATACAAACACACACGAACTGCAATCCCTGTACACAACACTACAAACACACACACACATACACACACACACACACCCCACAGACCTTGTACATAACACTACAAACACACACACACCACAGTCCCTGTACACAACACTACAAACACCACACACAGAACTGTCCCTGTACACACTACTACAAACACACACACACTAACACACATCACTGTCTCTGAACACAGCACTACAAACACACACACACAGCACAGTCCCTGTACACACTACAAACACACAGACACCACGGTCCCTGTACAGAAAACTACAAAAACACGCACACAGCACAGTCGCTGTACACATCACAACAAACACACACACACAGCACAGAGTCCCTGAACACTCCACAAACACACACACACACCACAGTCTCTGCACACAACACACACACCACAGTCTCTGTACACATCACATACACACCACAGTCCCTGTACACAACACAGCAAACACACATGCACCACAGTCCCTGTACACAACACTACAAAAACACTCACGAACCACAGTCTCTGTAGTCAACACTACAAACACACACACACAAACACCACTGTCCCTGTACATAACACTACAAACACACACACACCCCACAGTTTCTGTACACAACAACACAACCACACACACGCACCACAGTCCCTGTACAAACCACTGCAAACACACACACACACACACACACACACACACCACAGTCCCTGTACACAACACTAGAAACACACACACACCCCACAGTTTCTGTACACAAAAACGTAAATACACACACGCGCCACAGTCCCTGTACAAACCACTGCAAACACACAAACACGCGCGCGCGCACACACACACACACACACACACACACACACACACCACAGTCTCTGTACACAACACTACAAACACACACACGCACCACAGTCCCTGTAAACACACACACACACACACACCCACAGACCCTGTACATAACACTACAAACACACACACACAAAACAGTCCCTGTACACACCACTACAAACACACACACACAAACACACATCACAGTCTCTGAACACAACACTACAAATACACACACACACCACAGTCCCTGTACACACTACAAACACACACACACCATGGTCCCTGTACACAAAACAACAAATACATGCACAAAGCACAGTCCCTGTACACATCACAACAAACACACACACAGACACCACGGTCCCTGTAGACAAAACTACTAACACACGCACACAGTACAGTCCCTGTACACCACACAACAAACACACACACACACCATAGTCCCTGTACACACCACTACAAACACACACACACACCACAGTCTGTGTACACAACACTACAAACACACGCACAAGGCACAGTCCCTGTACACATCACAACAAAGACACACACACCACATCCCTGTACAGAACACTAGAAACACACACACACACCACAGTCCTTGTACACAACACAGCAAACACACACACACACACACATACACACACACTCACAGAGTCACTGAACACACCACAAACACACACACACCACAGTCTCTGCACACAACACACACACCACAGTCTCTGTACACACCACATACACACCACAGTCCCTGTACACAACACAGCAAGCACACATGCACCACAGTCCCTGTACACAACACTACAAACACACTCACGCACCACAGTCCCTGTACACAACACTACAAACACACACACCACAGTCCCTGTACACACCACTACAAACACACACACACACCACAGTCTCTGTACACAACACTACAAACACACACACACATACACACACACTACAGTCCCTGTACACAACACTACAAACACACACACGTACCACAGTCCCTGTACACACCACAAACACACACACACACCACAGTCTCTGCACACAACTCACACACCACAGTCTCTGTACACACCACATACACACCACAGTCCCTGTACACAACACAGCAAACACACATGCACCACAGTCCCTGTACACAACACTACAAAAACACTCATGCACCACAGTTCCTGTAAACAACACTACAAACACACACACGAAGCACAGTCCCTGTACACACCACTACAAACACACACACACAAGCACACACCACAGTCTCTGAACACAAAATTACAAACACACACACACCACAGTCCCTGTACACAACACTACAAAAACACTCACGCACCACAGTTCCTGTACACAACACTACAAACACAGACACAAGGCACAGTCCCTGTACACAGCACTACAAACACACACACACAAACACACAACACTGTCTCTGAACACAACACTACAAACACACACACACCACGGTCCTTGTACACAACAATACAAACACACACACACCACAGTCTCTGTACATAACACTACAAACAGACACACACATACACACACACACCACAGTCTCTGCACACAACACACACACCACAGTCTCTGTACACACCACATACACACCACAGTCCCTGTACACAACACAGCAAACACACATGCACCACAGTCCCTGTACACAACACTACAAACACACACACAAAGCACAGTCCCTGTACACACCACTACAAACACACACACACAAACACACACCACAGTCACTGAACACAACCTTACAAACACATACACATACCACAGTCCCTGTGCACATCACTACAAACACACACACACACACCACAGTCCCTGTGCACACTACAAACACAGACACATTGCAGTCCCTGTACACAACACTACAAACACACACACACACACACACAGAGTCCCTGAACACACCACAAACACACACACACACCACAGTATCTGCACACAACACACACACCAAAGTCTCTTTACACACCACATACACATCACAGTCCCTGTACACAACACTACAAACACACTCACGCACCACAGTCCCTGTACACAACACTACAAACACACACACCACAGTCCCTGTACACACCACTACAAACACACACACACACCACAGTCTCTGTACACAACACTACAAACACACACACACATACACACACACTACAGTCCCTGTACACAACACTACAAACACACACACGTACCACAGTCCCTGTACACACCACAAACACACACACACACCACAGTCTCTGCACACAACTTACACACCACAGTCTCTGTACACACCACATACACACCACAGTCCCTGTACACAACACAGCAAACACACATGCACCACAGTCCCTGTACACAACACTACAAAAACACTCACGCACCACAGTTCCTGTAAACAACACTACAAACACACACACGAAGCACAGTCCCTGTACACACCACTACAAACACACACACACAAGCACACACCACAGTCTCTGAACACAAAACTACAAACACACACACACCACAGTCCCTGTACACAACACTACAAAAACACTCACGCACCACAGTTCCTGTACACAACACTACAAACACAGACACAAGGCACAGTCCCTGTACACAGCACTACAAACACACACACACAAACACACAACACTGTCTCTGAACACAACACTACAAACACACACACACCACGGTCCTTGTACACAACAATACAAACACACACACACCACAGTCTCTGTACATAACACTACAAACAGACACACACATACACACACACACCACAGTCTCTGCACACAACACACACACCACAGTCTCTGTACACACCACATACACACCACAGTCCCTGTACACAACACAGCAAACACACATGCACCACAGTCCCTGTACACAACACTACAAACACACACACAAAGCACAGTCCCTGTACACACCAATACAAACACACACACACAAACACACACCACAGTCTCTGAACACAACCTTACAAACACATACACATACCACAGTCCCTGTGCACATCACTACAAACACACACACACACCACAGTCCCTGTGCACACTACAAACACAGACACATTGCAGTCCCTGTACACAACACTACAAACACACACACACACACACACACACAGAGTCCCTGAACACACCACAAACACACACACACACCACAGTCTCTGCACACAACACACACACCAAAGTCTCTTTACACACCACATACACATCACAGTCCCTGTACACAACACAGCAAACACACATGCACCACAGTGCCTGTACACAACACTACAAACACACTCACGCACCACAGTCCCTGTACACACAACTACAAACACACCCACACACCATAGTCTCTGTACACAACACTACAAACACACACACACACACACCACCGTCCCTGTACATAACACTACAAACACACACACACCCCACAGTTTCTGTACACAACAACACAACCACACACACGCGCCACAGTCTCTGTACAAACCACTGCAAACACACACACACACACACACATACACACACACACACACCACAGTCCCTGTACACAACACTCGAAACACACACACACCCCACAGTTTCTGTACACAACAACGTAAATACACACACGCGCCACAGTCCCTGTACAAACCACTGCAAACACACACACACACGCGCGCGCTCACACACACACACACACACACACACACCACAGTCTCTGTACACAACACTACAAACACACACACGCACCACAGTCCCTGTAAACACACACACACACACACACACACAGACCCTGTACATAACACTACAAACACACACACACAAAACAGTCCCTGTACACACCACTACAAACACACACACACAAACACACATCACAGTCTCTGAACACAATACTACAAACACACACACACACCACAGTCCCTGTACACCACACAACAAACACACACACACACCATAGTCCCTGTATACACCACTACAAACACACACACACACCACAGTCTGTGTACACAACACTACAAACACACGCACAAGGCACAGTCACTGTACACATCACAACAAAGACACACACACCACAGTCCCTGTACACAACACTAGAAACACACACACACACCACAGTCCTTGTACACAACGCAGGAAACACACACACACACACACATACACACACACACAGAGTCACTGAACACACCAGAAACACACACACACCACAGTCTCTGCACACAACACACACACCACAGTCTCTGTGCACACCACATACACACCACAGTCCCTGTACACAACACAGCAAACACACATGCACCACAGTCCCTGTACACAACACTACAAACACACTCACGCACCACAGTCCCTGTACACAACACTACAAACACACACACACACACACACACACACAGAGTCCCTGAACACACCACAAACACACACACACACCACAGTCTCTGCACACAACACTACAAACACACACACACATACACACACACACACACACTACAGTCCCTGTACACAACACTACAAACACACACACGTACCACAGTCCCTGTACACACCACAAACACACACACGCACCACAGTCTCTGCACACAACACACACACCACAGTCTCTGTACACACCACATACACACCACAGTCCCTGTACACAACACAGCAAACACACATGCACCACAGTCCCTGTACACAACACTACAAAAACACTCACGCACCACAGTTCCTGTAAAAAACACTACAAACACACGCACGCACCACAGTCCCTGTACACAACACTACAAACACACTCACGCACCACAGTCCCTGTACACAACACTACAAACACACACACACACACACACACACAGAGTCCCTGAACACACCACAAACACACACACACACCACAGTCTCTGCACACAACACTACAAACACACACACACATACACACACACACACACACTACAGTCCCTGTACACAAGACTACAAACACACACACGTACCACAGTCCCTGTACACACCACAAACACACACACGCACAACAGTCTCTGCACACAACACACACACCACAGTCTCTGTACACACCACATACACACCACAGTCCCTGTACACAACACAGCAAACACACATGCACCACAGTCCCTGTACACAACACTACAAAAACACTCACGCACCACAGTTCCTGTAAAAAACACTACAAACACACGCACAAAGCACAGTCCCTGTACGCACCACTACAAACACACACACACAAACACACACCACAGTCTCTGAACACAACACTACAAACACACACACCACAGTCCCTGTGCACACTACAGACACACACACACACCACAGTCCCTGTGCACACTACAAACACACACACACTGCAGTCCCTGTACACACCACTACAAACACACACACACCACAATCTCTGTACACAACACTACAAACACACACACACAAACACACACCACTACAAACACAGACACACAAACACACACCACAGTCCCTGTACATAACACAGCAAACACACATGCACCACAGTCCCTGTGCACAACACTACAAACACACACACACACCACAGTCCCTGTGCACACTCAAACACACACACACTGCAGTCCCTGTACACAACACTACAAACACACACGCACTTACACACACGCACATACACACACACACACACACACCCCACAGACCTGTACATAACACTACAAACACACACACACCACAGTCCCTGTACACAGCACTACAAACACATACACACAGCACAGTCCCTGTACACATCACAACAAACACACACACACACCACGGTCCCTGTACACAAACCTACAAATGCACGCACACAGCAGGGTCCCTGTACACAACACAACAAACACACACACACCACAGACCCTGTACACACCATTACAAACACACACACACACACCACAGTCTCTGTACACCACACTACAAACACACACACAGCACAGTCCTTGTAAACGACACTACAAACACACACACACACACACACACACCCCACAGATCCCGTACATAACAGTACAAACACACACACACCAGAGTCCCTGTACACAACACTACAAACACATACACACAGCACAGTCCCTGTACACATCACAACAAACACACACACACACCACGGTCCCTGTACACACCATTACAAACACACACACACACACACCACAGTCTCTGTACACAAAACTACAAACACACACACACACAGAGTCCCTGAACACACCACAAACACACACACACACACCATAGTCTCTGCACACAACACACACACCACAGTCTCTGTACACACCAAATACACACCACAGTCCCTGTACACAACACTACAAACACACTCACGCACCACAGTCCCTGTACACAACACTACAAACACACACACACACACACACACACACACACAGAGTCCCTGAACACACCACAAACACACACACACACACACACCACAGTCTCTGCACACAACACACACACTAGAGTCTCTGTACACACCACTTACACACCACAGTCCCTGTACACAACACAGCAAACACACACGTACACCACAGTCTCTGTACACAACACTACAAACACACACACACACCACAGTCCTTGTACACACTACAAACACACACACACACCACAGTCTCTGTACACAACAATACAAACACACACACTTGCCACAGTCCCTGTACAAACCACTAGAAACACACACACACACACACACAGCAGTCTCCGTACAGAACACTACAAATACACACACGCACCACAGTCCCTGTACACACACACACACACACTCACACACAGTCCCTGTGCACAACACTACAAACACACACACATACCACAGTCCCTGTACACACCACTACAAACACACACACACACACCACAGTCTCTGTTCACCACACTACAAACACACACACATGCACAAACACACACACCACAGTCCTTGTACACAACACTACAAACACACACACACACACACACAGAGTCCCTGAAAACACCACAAACACACACACCACAGACCCTGCACAATCTACATAGACACACGCACACACACACACACACACACACACACACACACACACACACAACACAGTCCCAGTACACAATACTACAAACACATACACACACACACACACACACACAGACAGACACACACACACACACACACACACACACACACACAGTCCCTGAACACAACACAAACACAAACACACCACAGTCCCTGTACACAACACTACAAACACACACACACAGAACTGTCCCTGTAAATAATACTACAAACACACACAGACAAATACACATCACTGTCTCTGAACACACTACTACAAAGACACACACACTACAGTCTCTGTACACAACACTACAAACACACACACACACCACAGTCCCTGTGCACACCAATACAAACACACACACACCACAGTCTCTGCACACAACACACACACACCACAGTCTCTGTACACACCACATACACTCCACAGTCCCTGTGCACAACACTACAAACACTCACACACACCACTGTCCCTGTGCACACTACAAACACACACACACTGCAGTCCCTGTACACAACACTACAAACACATACACACAGCACAGTCCCTGTACACATCACAACAAACACACACACACCACGGTCCCTGTACACAAAACTACAAACACACACACACACACACACACACACACACACACACAGAGTCCCTGAACACACCACAAACACACACACACACACCACAGTCTCTGCACACAGCACACACACCACAGTCTCTGTACACACCACATACACACCACAGTCCCTGTACACAACACAGCAAACACACATGCACCACAGTCCCTGTACACAACACTACAAAAACACTCATGAACCACAGGTCTTGTACACACCACTACAAACACACACATAAATCACAGTCTCTGTACACAACACACACACACACACAACACCATCCAGGTACACAAAACTACAGACACACACACACACACACACAGTCCCTGCAAAACACCACAAACACAAACACACCAAAGTCCCTGTACACAACACTACAAACACACACACACACACAAACACACAGTAACTGAACACACCACAAACACACACACACACACACCACAGTCTCTGCACACAACCCAACCCACACACAGCACAGTCTCTCTACACACCACATACACACAATAGTCTCTGCACGCAACTCTAAAAACACACACACACACACCACATTCCCTGTACACAACACTACACAAATACACACACACACACACACACACACACTCAAGAGTGCCTGTACATAACACTACAAACTGAAACATACACACTACAGTCCCTGTACACAACACAACAAACACAGAAACACACACACACACACACACACACAGACACACACACCACAGTCTCTGTACACAACACTACAAACACACAAACGCACCACTGTCCCTGTACACACACATACACACACACACATACACACACACACACCACTGTCCCTGTACACAACACTACAAACACACACACACACACACACACACACACACACACACACACACACACACAGTCCCTGAACACAACACAAACACAAACACGCCACACTCCCTGTACACAACACTACAAACACACACACACACACCCCACAGACCCTGTACATAACACTACAAACACACACACACCACAGTCCCTGTACACAACACTACAAACACACACACAGAGATCTGTCCCTGTAAATAATACTACAAACACACACACACAAATACACATCACTGACTCTGAACACACTACTACAAACACACACACACTACAGTCTCTGTACACAACACTACAAACACACACACACCACAGTCCCTGTACACAACACTACAAACACACACACACACCACAGTCCCTGTGCACACCACTACAGACACACACACACCACAGTCTCTGCACACAACACACACACACCACAGTCTTTGTACACACCACATACACTCCACAGTCCCTGTACACAACACAGCAAACACACATGCACCACAGTCCCTGTACACAACACTACAAAAACACTCACACACCACAGTTCCTGTACACAACACTACAAACACACACACAAAGCACAGTCCCTGTACACACCACTACAAACACACACACACAAACACACACCACAGTCTCTGAACAACACTACAAACACACACACACCACAGTCCCTGTGCACAACACTACAAACACTCACACACACCACAGTCCCTGTGCACACTACAAACACACACACACTGCAGTCCCTGTACACAACACTACAAACACACACACACATACACACACACACACACCCTACAGACTTGTACATAACACTACAAACACACACACACCACAGTCCCTGTACACAACAATACAAACACATACACACAGCACAGTCCCTGTACACATCACAACAAACACACACACACACCATGGTCCCTGTACACAAAACTACAAACACACACACACACACACACACACACACACACACACACACACACACACACACACACACACAGAGTCCCTGAACACACCACAAACACACACACACACCACAGTCTCTGCACACAACACACACACCACAGTCTCTGTACACACCACATACACACCACAGTCCCTGTACACAACACAGCAAACACACATGCACCACAGTCCCTGTACACAACACTACAAAAGCACTCACGAACCACAGGTGTTGTACACACCACTAGAAACACACACATACATCACAGTCTCTGTACACAACACACACACACACGCACAACACCATCCAGGTACACAAAACTACAGACACACACACACACACACACACACACGCAATCCCTGCAAAACACCACAAACACAAACACACCAAAGTCCCTGTACACAACACTACAAACACACACACACACACAAACACACAGTAACTGAACACACCACAAACACACACACACACACACCACAGTCTCTGCACACAACCCAACCCACACACAGCACAGTCTCTCTACACACCACATACACACAATAGTCTCTGCACGCAACACTAAAAACACACACACACACACACCACATTCCCTGTACACAACACTACACAAATACACACACACACACACCACAGTCCCTGTGCACACCACTACAGACACACACACACCACAGTCTCTGCACACAACACACACACACCACAGTCTTTGTACACACCACATACACTCCACAGTCCCTGTACACAACACAGCAAACACACATGCACCACAGTCCCTGTACACAACACTACAAAAACACTCACACACCACAGTTCCTGTACACAACACTACAAACACACACACAAAGCACAGTCCCTGTACACACCACTACAAACACACACACACAAACACACACCACAGTCTCTGAACACAACACTACAAACACACACACACCACAGTCCCTGTGCACAACACTACAAACACTCACACACACCACAGTCCCTGTGCACACTACAAACACACACACACTGCAGTCCCTGTACACAACACTACAAACACACACACATACACACACACACACACCCTACAGACCTGTACATAACACTACAAACACACACACACCACAGTCCCTGTACACAACAATACAAACACATACACACAGCACAGTCCCTGTACACATCACAACAAACACACACACACACCATGGTCCCTGTACACAAAACTACAAACACACACACACACACACACACACACACACACACACACACACACAGAGTCCCTGAACACACCACAAACACACACACACACCACAGTCTCTGCACACAACACACACACCACAGTCTCTGTACACACCACATATACACCACAGTCCCTGTACACAACACAGCAAACACACATGCACCACAGTCCCTGTACACAACACTACAAAAGCACTCACGAACCACAGGTGTTGTACACACCACTACAAACACACACATACATCACAGTCTCTGTACACAACACACACACACACGCACAACACCATCCAGGTACACAAAACTACAGACACACACACACACACACACACACACAATCCCTGCAAAACACCACAAACACAAACACACCAAAGTCCCTGTACACAACACTACAAACACACACACACACACAAACACACAGTAACTGAACACACCACAAACACACACACACACACACCACAGTCTCTGCACACAACCCAACCCACACACAGCACAGTCTCTCTACACACCACATACACACAATAGTCTCTGCACGCAACACTAAAAACACACACACACACACACCACATTCCCTGTACACAACACTACACAAATACACACACACACACACACACACACTCAAGAGTGCCTGTACATAACACTACAAACTGAAACGTACACACCACAGTCCCTGTACACAACACAACAAACACAGAAACACACACACACACACACACACGCACACACACACACACACCACAGTCTCTGTACACAACACTACAAACACACAAACGCACCACAGTCCCTGTACACACACATACACACACACACACATACACACACACACACACACACCACTGTCCCTGTACACAACACTACAAACACACACACACACACAAACACACAGTAACTGAACACACCACAAACACACACACACACACACACACCACAGTCTCTGCACACAACCCAACCCACACACAGCACAGTCTCTCTACACACCACATACACACAATAGTCTCTGCACGCAGCACTAAAAACACACACACTCACACACCACATTCCCTGTACACAACACTACACAAATACACACACACACACACACTCAAGAGTGCCTGTACATAACACTACAAACTGAAACGTACACACCACTGTCCCTGTGCACAACACTACAAACACACAAACGCACCACAGTCCCTGTACACACACATACACACACACACATACACACACACACACCTCTGTCCCTGTACACAACACTACACAAATACACACACACACACACACTCAAGAGTGCCTGTACATAACACTACAAACTGAAACGTACACACCACAGTCCCTGTACACAACACAACAAACACAGAAACACACACACACACACACCCACACCACAGTCTCTGTACACAACACTACAAACACACAAACGCACCACAGTCCCTGTAGACACACATACACACAGACACATACACACACACACACCACTGTCCCTGTACACAACACTACAAACACACACATACACACACACACATACACACACACACCACTGTCCCTGTGCACAACACTAAAAACACACACACGTACCACAGTCCCTGTACACACTACTACAAACACACACACACCACAGTCCCTGTGCACACTCAAACACACACACACTGCAGTCCCTGTACACAACACTACAAACACACACGCACATACACACACACACACACACACACCCCACAGACCTGTACATAACACTACAAACACACACACACCACAGTCCCTGTACACAACATTACAAACACATACACACAGCACAGTCCCTGTACACATCACAACAAACACACACACACTCCACGGTCCCTGTACACAAACCTACAAATGCACGCACACAGCAGGGTCCCTGTACACAACACAACAAACACACACACACCACAGACCCTGTACACACAATTACAAACACACACACACACCACAGTCTCTGTACACCACACTACAAACACACACACACACCACAGTCCTTGTAAACGACACTACAAACACACACACACACACACACACCCCACAGATCCCGTACATAACAGTACAAACACACACACACCAGAGTCCCTGTACACAACACTACAAACACATACACACAGCACAGTCCCTTTACACATCACAACAAACACACACACACACCACGGTCCCTGTACACACCATTACAAACACACACACACACACCACAGTCTCTGTACACAAAACTACAAACACACACACACACACACACACACACACACACACAGAGGCCCTGAACACACCACAAACACACACACACACCATAGTCTCTGCACACAACACACACACCACAGTCTCTGTACACACCAAATACACACCACAGTCCCTGTACACAACACTACAAACACACTCATGCACCACAGTCCCTGTACACAACACTACAAACACACACACACACACACACACACACACACACACACACACACACACAGAGTCCCTGAACACACCACAAACACACACACACACCATAGTCTCTGCACACAACACACACACTAGAGTCTCTGTACACACCACTTACACACCACAGTCCCTGTACACAACACAGCAAACACACATGCACCACAGTCCCTGTAAACAACACTACAAACACACTCACACACCACAGTCCCTGTACACAACACTACAAACACACGCACCACAGTCCCTGAACACACCACTACAAACACACACACACACACCACAGTCCTTGTACACACTGCAAACACACACACACCCCACAGTCTCTGTACACAACAATACAAACACACACACGCGCCACAGTCCCTGTACAAACCACTAGAAACACACACAAACACACACACACACACACACACACACACCACAGTCTCTATACACAACACTACAAACACACACACGCACCACAGTCCCTGTACACACACACACACACACACACACACTCACACACAGTCCCTGTGCACAAAACTACAAAGACACACACGTTCCACAGTCCCTGTACACACCACTACAAACACACACACACATCACAGTCTCTGTACACAACACTACAAACACACACACACACTCACACACACACACACACAGAGTCCCTGAACACACCACAAACACACACACACACCACAGTCTCTGCACACAACACACACACTAGAGTCTCTGTACACACCACTTACACACCACAGTCCCTGTACACAGCACAGCAAACACACACATACACCACATTCTCTGTACACAAAACTACAAACACACACACACACCACAGTCCTTGTACACACTACAAACACACACACACACCACAGTCTCTGTACACAACAATACAAACACACACACGTGCCACAGTCCCTGTACAAACCACTAGAAACACACACACACACACACACAACAGTCTCCGTACAGAACACTACAAACACACACACGCACCACAGTCCCTGTACACACACACACACACACACTCACACACAGTCCCTGTGCACAACATTACAAACACACACACATACCACAGTCCCTGTACACACCACTACAAACACACACACACACCACAGTCTCTGTTCACCACACTACAAACACACACACATGCACAAACACACACACCACAGTCCTTGTACACAACACAACAAACACACACACACACACACAGAGTCCCTGAACACACCACAAACACACACACCACAGACCCTGCACAATCTACATAGACACACGCACACACACACACACACACAAAACACAGTCCCGGTACACAATACTACAAACACATACACACACACACACACACACAGACACACACACTCACACACACACACACAGTCCCTGAACACAACACAAACACAAACACACCACAGTCCCTGTACACAACACTACAAACACACACACACATACTCCAGAGTGCCTGTGCATAACACTACAAACACAAACACACAAAACACAGTCCCTGTACGCAGCACTACAAACATACACACACCACGGTCCCTGTACACACGACTACAAGCACACACACACACCAGTCTCTGTACACCACACTACAAACAAACACACACACATGCACACACACACTCACACGCGCGCACACACACACACACACACAGTCCCTGAACACACCACAAACACACACACTACCACAGTCTCTGCACACAACACAACACACACACCACAGTCTCTGTACACGCCACATACACACCGCAGTCCCTGTACACTATACTGCAAACACACATGCACCACAGTCCCTGTACACAACACTACAAAAACACTCACGCACCACAGTTCCTGTACACAACACTACAAACACACACACAAAGCACAGTCTCTGTACACAACACTACAAACACACACACACACTCACACACACACACACACAGAGTCCCTGAACACACCACAAACACACACACACACCACAGTCTCTGCACACAACACACACACTAGAGTCTCTGTACACACCACTTACACACCACAGTCCCTGTACACAACACAGCAAACACACACATACACCACATTCTCTGTACACAAAACTACAAACACACACACACACCACAGTCCTTGTACACACTACAAACACACACACACACCACAGTCTCTGTACACAACAATACAAACACACACACGTGCCACAGTCCCTGTACAAACCACTAGAAACACACACACACACACACACACAACAGTCTCCGTACAGAACACTACAAACACACACACGCACCACAGTCCCTGTACACACACACACACACACACACTCACACACAGTCCCTGTGCACAACATTACAAACACACACACATACCACAGTCCCTGTACACACCACTACAAACACACACACACACCACAGTCTCTGTTCACCACACTACAAACACACACACATGCACAAACACACACACCACAGTCCTTGTACACAACACAACAAACACACACACACACACAGAGTCCCTGAACACACCACAAACACACACACCACAGACCCTGCACAATCTACATAGACACACGCACACACACACACACACACAAAACACAGTCCCGGTACACAATACTACAAACACATACACACACACACACACACACAGACACACACACTCACACACACACACACAGTCCCTGAACACAACACAAACACAAACACACCACAGTCCCTGTACACAACACTACAAACACACACACACATACTCCAGAGTGCCTGTGCATAACACTACAAACACAAACACACAAAACACAGTCCCTGTACGCAGCACTACAAACATACACACACCACGGTCCCTGTACACACGACTACAAGCACACACACACACCAGTCTCTGTACACCACACTACAAACAAACACACACACATGCACACACACACTCACACGCGCGCACACACACACACACACACAGTCCCTGAACACACCACAAACACACACACTACCACAGTCTCTGCACACAACACAACACACACACCACAGTCTCTGTACACGCCACATACACACCGCAGTCCCTGTACACTATACTGCAAACACACATGCACCACAGTCCCTGTACACAACACTACAAAAACACTCACGCACCACAGTTCCTGTACACAACACTACAAACACACACACAAAGCACAGTCTCTGTACACAACACTACAAACACACACACACACTCACACACACACACACACAGAGTCCCTGAACACACCACAAACACACACACACACCACAGTCTCTGCACACAACACACACACTAGAGTCTCTGTACACACCACTTACACACCACAGTCCCTGTACACAACACAGCAAACACACACATACACCACATTCTCTGTACACAAAACTACAAACACACACACACACCACAGTCCTTGTACACACTACAAACACACACACACACCACAGTCTCTGTACACAACAATACAAACACACACACGTGCCACAGTCCCTGTACAAACCACTAGAAACACACACACACACACACACACAACAGTCTCCGTACAGAACACTACAAACACACACACGCACCACAGTCCCTGTACACACACACACACACACACTCACACACAGTCCCTGTGCACAACATTACAAACACACACACATACCACAGTCCCTGTACACACCACTACAAACACACACACACACCACAGTCTCTGTTCACCACACTACAAACACACACACATGCACAAACACACACACCACAGTCCTTGTACACAACACAACAAACACACACACACACACAGAGTCCCTGAACACACCACAAACACACACACCACAGACCCTGCACAATCTACATAGACACACGCACACACACACACACACACAAAACACAGTCCCGGTACACAATACTACAAACACATACACACACACACACACACACAGACACACACACTCACACACACACACACAGTCCCTGAACACAACACAAACACAAACACACCACAGTCCCTGTACACAACACTACAAACACACACACACATACTCCAGAGTGCCTGTGCATAACACTACAAACACAAACACACAAAACACAGTCCCTGTACGCAGCACTACAAACATACACACACCACGGTCCCTGTACACACGACTACAAGCACACACACACACCAGTCTCTGTACACCACACTACAAACAAACACACACACATGCACACACACACTCACACGCGCGCACACACACACACACACACAGTCCCTGAACACACCACAAACACACACACTACCACAGTCTCTGCACACAACACAACACACACACCACAGTCTCTGTACACGCCACATACACACCGCAGTCCCTGTACACTATACTGCAAACACACATGCACCACAGTCCCTGTACACAACACTACAAAAACACTCACGCACCACAGTTCCTGTACACAACACTACAAACACACACACAAAGCACAGTCCCTGTACACAGCACTACAAACACACACCCACAAGCACACACCACTGTCTCTGAACACAACACTACAAACACACACACACACACACCACGGTCCTTGTACACAACAATACAAACACACACACACCACAGTCCCTGTGCACAACGCTACAAACAGGCACACACACACACCAGAGTCCCTGTACACAATATAAACACACACAGACTGCAGTCCCTTTACACAACACTACAAACACATACACACATACACACACACACACACCCCACAGACCCTGTACATAACACTACAAACACACACACAGCACAGTCCCTGTACACAACACTACAAACACACACACACAGAACTGTCCCTGTAGACAATACTAGAAACACACACACACAAATACATATCATTGTCTCTGAACACACCACTACAAACACACACACACACACCACAGTCTCTGTACACAACACTACAAACACACACACACATACACACACACACACCACAGTCCCTGTACACAACACTACAAACACACACATGTACCACAGTCCCTGTACACACCACTACAATCACACACACACACACCACAGTCTCTACACACAACACAGCAAACACAAATGCACCACAGTCCCTGTACACAACACTACAAAAACACTCACGCACCACAGTTCCTGTACACAACACTACAAATACACACACACAAACACACACCACAGACCTGTACATAACACTACAAACACACACACACCACAGTCCCTGTACACAACACAACAAACACACACACACCACAGTCCCTGTACACAGCACTACAAACACACACCCACAAGCACACACCACTGTCTCTGAACACAACACTACAAGCACACACACACACACACCACGGTCCTTGTACACAACAATACAAACACACACACACCACAGTCCCTGTGCACAACGCTACAAACAGGCACACACACACACCAGAGTCCCTGTACACAATATAAACACACAGACTGCAGTCCCTTTACACAACACTGCAAACACATACACACATACACACACACACACACACACACACACACCCCACAGACCCTGTACATAACACTACAAACACACACACAGCACAGTCCCTGTACACAACACTACAAACACACACACACAGAACTGTCCCTGTAGACAATACTAGAAACACACACACACAAATACATATCATTGTCTCTGAACACACCACTACAAACACACACACACACCACAGTCTCTGTACACAACACTACAAACACACACACACATACACACACACACACCACAGTCCCTGTACACAACACTACAAACACACACATGTACCACAGTCCCTGTACACACCAGTACAGTCACACACACACACACCACAGTCTCTACACACAACACAGCAAACACAAATGCACCACAGTCCCTGTACACAACACTACAAAAACACTCACGCACCACAGTTCCTGTACACAACACTACAAATACACACACACAAACACACACCACAGACCTGTACATAACACTACAAACACACACACACCACAGTCCCTGTACACAACACAACAAACACACACACACACCACAGTCCCTGTACACATCACAACAAACACACACACACACCACGGTCCCTGTACACAAAACTACAAATACACACACACACGCACACAGTCCCTGAACACACCACAAACACACACACACCACAGTCTCTGCACACAACACACACCACAGTCTCTGTACACACCACATACACACCACAGTCCCTGTACACAACACAGCAAACACACATGCACCACAGTCCCTGTACACAACACTACAAAAACACTCACGAACCACAGGTCCTGTACAGAAAACTACAAACACACGCACCACAGTCCCTGTACACACCACTACAAACACACACACACACCACAGTCTCTGTACAGAACACTACAAACACACACACACATACACACACACACACACACCACAGTACCTGTAGACAACACAAAACACACACACCACAGTCTCTGTACACAAAACACACACACACAGCACCGTCCAGGTACACAAAACTACAGACAGACAGACACACACACACACACACACACACACACACACACACACACACACACACACAGTCCCTGCAAAACACCACAAACACAAACACAGCAAAGTCCCTGTACACAACACTACAAACACACACACACACCACAGTCTCTGTACACAACACTACAAACACACACACATGCACACACACACCACAGTCCTTGTACACAACACTACAAACACACACACTCACAGACACACACACACACCACAAACACACACACAACAGATCCTGCACACACTACTTAGACACACGCACACACACAAACACATACACACACAACACAATCCCAGGACACAAAACTACAAACACCCACACACACACACACACATACACACACACACACACACACAGTCCCTGAACACAACACAAACAGAAACACACCACAGTCCCTGTACACACCACTACAAACACTCACACACAAGCACACACCACAGTCTCTGAACACAACACTACAAACACACACACACACCAAAGTCCTTGTACACACTACAAACACACACACGCGCCACAGTCCCTGTACAAACCACTAGAAACACACACACACACACACACACACACCACAGTCTCTGTACACAACACTACAAACACACGCATGCTCACAGTCCCTGTACACACACACACACACACACACACTCACACAGAGTCCCTGTGCACAACACTACAAACACACACATGTACCACAGTCCCTGTACACACCACTACAAACACACACACACCACAGTCTCTGTACACAATACTACAAACACACACACATAGACACACACACACACACAAACACACACA
>NC_092374.1:98248344-98255844 GCF_030028105.1 Mobula birostris
TCCCTGTACACAACACTACAAACACACACACACATACTCCAGAGTGCCTGTGCATAACAATACAAACACAAACACACAAAACACAGTCCCTGTACGCAGCACTACAAACATACACACACCACGGTCCCTGTACACACGACTACAAGCACACACACACACCAGTCTCTGTACACCACACTACAAACAAACACACACACATGCACACACACACTCACACGCGCACACACACACACACACACACACACACACACAGTCCCTGAACACACCACAAACACACACACACCACAGTCTCTGCACACAACACAACACACCACAGTCTCTGTACACGCCACATACACACCACAGTCCCTGTACACTATACTGCAAACACACATGCACCACAGTCCCTGTACACAAAACTACAAAAACACTCACGCACCACAGTTCCTGTACACAACACTACAAACACACACACAAAGCACAGTCCCTGTACACAGCACTACAAACACACACCCACAAGCACACACCACTGTCTCTGAACACAACACTACAAACACACACACACACACACCACGGTCCTTGTACACAACAATACAAACACACACACACCACAGTCCCTGTGCACAACGCTACAAACAGGCACACACACACACCAGAGTCCCTGTACACAATATAAACACACACAGACTGCAGTCCCTTTACACAACACTACAAACACATACACACATACACACACATACACACCCCACAGACCCTGTACATAACACTACAAACACACACACAGCACAGTCCCTGTACACAACACTACAAACACACACACACAGAACTGTCCCTGTAAATAATACTACAAACACACACACACAAATACACATCACTGTCTCTGAACACAACACTACAAACAGACACACACAGCACAGTCCCTGTACACAACACTACAAACACACACACACATACTCCAGAGTGCCTGTGCATAACAGTACAAACACAAACACACAAAACACAGTCCCTGTACGCAGCACTACAAACATACACACACCACGGTCCCTGTACACACGACTACAAGCACACACACACACCAGTCTCTGTACACCACACTACAAACAAACACACACACATGCACACACACACTCACACGTGCACACACACACACACACACACACACACACAGTCCCTGAACACACCACAAACACACACACACCACAGTCTCTGCACACAACACAACACACCACAGTCTCTGTACACGCCACATACACACCACAGTCCCTGTACACTATACTGCAAACACACATGCACCACAGTCCCTGTACACAACACTACAAAAACACTCACGCACCACAGTTCCTGTACACAACACTACAAACACACACACAAAGCACAGTCCCTGTACACAGCACTACAAACACACACCCACAAGCACACACCACTGTCTCTGAACACAACACTACAAACACACACACACACACACCACAGTCGCTGTGCACAACGCTACAAACAGGCACGCACACACACCAGAGTCCCTGTACACAATATAAACACACACAGACTGCAGTCCCTTTACACAACACTACAAACACATACACACATACACACACACACACACACCCCACAGACCCTGTACATAACACTACAAACACACACACAGCACAGTCCCTGTACACAACACTACAAACACACACACACAGAACTGTCCCTGTAGACAATACTAGAAACACACACACACAAATACATATCATTGTCTCTGAACACACCACTACAAACACACACACACACCACAGTCTCTGTACACAACACTACAAACACACACACACATACACACACACACACCACAGTCCCTGTACACAACACTACAAACACACACATGTACCACAGTCCCTGTACACACCACTACAATCACACACACACACACACCACAGTCTCTACACACAACACAGCAAACACAAATGCACCACAGTCCCTGTACACAACACTACAAAAACACTCACGCACCACAGTTCCTGTACACAACACTACAAATACACACACACAAACACACACCACAGACCTGTACATAACACTACAAACACACACACACCACAGTCCCTGTACACAACACAACAAACACACACACACCACAGTCCCTGTACACAGCACTACAAACACACACCCACAAGCACACACCACTGTCTCTGAACACAACACTACAAGCACACACACACACACACCACGGTCCTTCTACACAACAATACAAACACACACACAGCACAGTCCCTGTGCACAACGCTACAAACAGGCACACACACACACCAGAGTCCCTGTACACAATATAAACACACACAGACTGCAGTCCCTTTACACAACACTGCAAACACATACACACATACACACACACACACACACACACACACACACACACACACCCCACAGACCCTGTACATAACACTACAAACACACACACAGCACAGTCCCTGTACACAACACTACAAACACACACACACAGAACTGTCCCTGTAGACAATACTAGAAACACAAACACACAAATACATATCATTGTCTCTGAACACACCACTACAAACACACACACACACCACAGTCTCTGTACACAACACTACAAACACACACACACATACACACACACACACCACAGTCCCTGTACACAACACTACAAACACACACATGTACCACAGTCCCTGTACACACCAGTACAGTCACACACACACACACCACAGTCTCTACACACAACACAGCAAACACAAATGCACCACAGTCCCTGTACACAACACTACAAAAACACTCACGCACCACAGTTCCTGTACACAACACTACAAATACACACACACAAACACACACCACAGACCTGTACATAACACTACAAACACACACACACCACAGTCCCTGTACACAACACAACAAACACACACACACACCACAGTCCCTGTACACATCACAACAAACACACACACACACCACGGTCCCTGTACACAAAACTACAAATACACACACACACGCACACAGTCCCTGAACACACCACAAACACACACACACCACAGTCTCTGCACACAACACACACCACAGTCTCTGTACACACCACATACACACCACAGTCCCTGTACACAACACAGCAAACACACATGCACCACAGACCCTGTACACAACACTACAAAAACACTCACGAACCACAGGTCCTGTACAGAAAACTACAAACACACGCACCACAGTCCCTGTACACACCACTACAAACACACACACACACCACAGTCTCTGTACAGAACACTACAAACACACACACACATACACACACACACACACACCACAGTACCTGTAGACAACACAAAACACACACACCACAGTCTCTGTACACAAAACACACACACACAGCACCGTCCAGGTACACAAAACTACAGACAGACAGACAGACACACACACACACACACACACACACAGTCCCTGCAAAACACCACAAACACAAACACAGCAAAGTCCCTGTACACAACACTACAAACACACACACACACCACAGTCTCTGTACACAACACTACAAACACACACACATGCACACACACACCGCAGTCCTTGTACACAACACTACAAACACACACACTCACAGACACACACACACACCACAAACACACACACAACAGACCCTGCACACACTACTTAGACACACGCACACACACAAACACATACACACACAACACAATCCCAGTACACAAAACTACAAACACCCACACACACACACACACACACACACACACACACACAGTCCCTGAACACAACACAAACAGAAACACACCACAGTCCCTGTACACACCACTACAAACACTCACACACAAGCACACACCACAGTCTCTGAACACAACACTACAAACACACACACACACCAAAGTCCTTGTACACACTACAAACACACACACGCACCACAGTCCCTGTACAAACCACTAGAAACACACACACACACACACACACACACACACCACAGTCTCTGTACACAACACTACAAACACACGCATGCTCACAGTCCCTGTACACACACACACACACACACTCACACAGAGTCCCTGTGCACAACACTACAAACACACACATGTACCACAGTCCCTGTACACACTACTACAAACACACACACACCACAGTCTCTGTACACAATACTACAAACACACACACATACACACACACACACAAACACACACACACACACACACACACACACACACACACACACACAGTCACTGAACACAACACAAACACAAACACGCCACACTCCCTGTACACAACACTACAAACACACACACAGATACTCCAGAGTGCCTGTGCATAACACTACAAACACAAACACACACACCACAGTCCCTGTACACAACACTACAAACACACACACACACACACACACACACACACACCACAGTCTCTGTACACAACACTACAAACACACGCATGCTCACAGTCCCTGTACACACACACACACACACTCACACAGAGTCCCTGTGCACAACACTACAAACACACACATGTACCACAGTCCCTGTACACACCACTACAAACACACACACACCACAGTCTCTGTACACAATACTACAAACACACACACACACACACACACACACAAACACACACACACACACACACACACACACACAGTCCCTGAACACAACACAAACACAAACACGCCACACTCCCTGTACACAACACTACAAACACACACACAGATACTCCAGAGTGCCTGTGCATAACACTACAAACACAAACACACACACCACAGTCCCTGTACACAACACTACAAACACACACACACAGAACTGTCCCTGTAAATAATACTACAAACACACACACACAAATACACATCACTGTCTCTGAACACACTACTACAAACACACACACGCTACAGTCTTGGTACGCAACACTTCAAACACACACACACCACAGTCCCTGTACACAACACTACAAACACACACACACACCACAGTCCCTGTGCACACCACTACAAACATACACACACCACAGTCTCTGCACACAACACACACACACCACAGTCTCTGTACACACCACATACACTCCACAGTCCCTGTACACAACACAGCAAGCACACATGCACCACAGTCCCTGTACACAACACTACAAAAACACTCACGCACCACAGTTCCTGTACACAACACTACAAACACACACACAAAGCACAGTCCCTGTACACACCACTACAAACACACACACACAAACACACACCACTGTCTCTGAACACAACACTACAAACACACACACACCACAGTCCCTGTGCACAACACTACAAACTCTCACACACACCACAGTCCCTGTGCACACTACAAACACACACACACTGCAGTCCCTGTACACAACACTACAAACACACACACACATACACACACACACACACCCTACAGACCTGTACATAACACTACAAACACACAAACACCACAGTCCCTGTACACAACACTACAAACACATACACACAGCACAGTCCCTGTACACATCACAACAAACACACACACATACCACGGTCCCTGTACACAAAACTACAAACACACACACACGCACACAGAGTCCCTGAACACACCACAAACACACACACACACCACAGTCTCTGCACACCACACACACACCACAGTCTCTGTACACACCACATACACACCACAGTCCCTGTACACAACACTACAAAAACACTCACGCACCACAGTTCCTGTACACAACACTACAAACACACACACAAAGCACAGTCCCTGTACACAGCACTACAAACACACACCCACAAGCACACACCACTGTCTCTGAACACAACACTACAAACACACACACACACACACCACGGTCCTTGTACACAACAATACAAACACACACACACCACAGTCCCTGTGCACAACGCTACAAACAGGCACACACACACACCAGAGTCCCTGTACACAATATAAACACACACAGACTGCAGTCCCTTTACACAACACTACAAACACATACACACATACACACACACACACACCCCACAGACCCTGTACATAACACTACAAACACACACACAGCACAGTCCCTGTACACAACACTACAAACACACACACACAGAACTGTCCCTGTAGACAATACTAGAAACACACACACACAAATACATATCATTGTCTCTGAACACACCACTACAAACACACACACACACACCACAGTCTCTGTACACAACACTACAAACACACACACACATACACACACACACACCACAGTCCCTGTACACAACACTACAAACACACACATGTACCACAGTCCCTGTACACACCACTACAATCACACACACACACACCACAGTCTCTACACACAACACAGCAAACACAAATGCACCACAGTCCCTGTACACAACACTACAAAAACACTCACGCACCACAGTTCCTGTACACAACACTACAAATACACACACACAAACACACACCACAGACCTGTACATAACACTACAAACACACACACACCACAGTCCCTGTACACAACACAACAAACACACACACACCACAGTCCCTGTACACAGCACTACAAACACACACCCACAAGCACACACCACTGTCTCTGAACACAACACTACAAGCACACACACACACACACCACGGTCCTTGTACACAACAATACAAACACACACACACCACAGTCCCTGTGCACAACGCTACAAACAGGCACACACACACACCAGAGTCCCTGTACACAATATAAACACACAGACTGCAGTCCCTTTACACAACACTGCAAACACATACACACATACACACACACACACACACACACACACCCCACAGACCCTGTACATAACACTACAAACACACACACAGCACAGTCCCTGTACACAACACTACAAACACACACACACAGAACTGTCCCTGTAGACAATACTAGAAACACACACACACAAATACATATCATTGTCTCTGAACACACCACTACAAACACACACACACACCACAGTCTCTGTACACAACACTACAAACACACACACACATACACACACACACACCACAGTCCCTGTACACAACACTACAAACACACACATGTACCACAGTCCCTGTACACACCAGTACAGTCACACACACACACACCACAGTCTCTACACACAACACAGCAAACACAAATGCACCACAGTCCCTGTACACAACACTACAAAAACACTCACGCACCACAGTTCCTGTACACAACACTACAAATACACACACACAAACACACACCACAGACCTGTACATAACACTACAAACACACACACACCACAGTCCCTGTACACAACACAACAAACACACACACACACCACAGTCCCTGTACACATCACAACAAACACACACACACACCACGGTCCCTGTACACAAAACTACAAATACACACACACACGCACACAGTCCCTGAACACACCACAAACACACACACACCACAGTCTCTGCACACAACACACACCACAGTCTCTGTACACACCACATACACACCACAGTCCCTGTACACAACACAGCAAACACACATGCACCACAGTCCCTGTACACAACACTACAAAAACACTCACGAACCACAGGTCCTGTACAGAAA